>NC_035444.2:52681453-52981453 GCF_002127325.2 Helianthus annuus | reverse complement strand
TGTGTAGAATGATCGAAGAAATTTGTGAAAGATGAGATGAAAAACTGCTTTGAGAAGAGAATTTTTGAAGAATTCAATTCGACAGTAAAACCCTGTTTTGATGGTGAGTGGGGAATTTTATAGGGAAGAAAGTGAGTGCTGACGTGGCAGCCGTTACAAAAGGTCTGAGCACTATGTACTGCCCATGTGACAACCCCTGGTGAAAGTGAAGGACAGTACTTTGATGATAGTGAGAGATGAAAGCAGTGGTAAGGAAGCAGTGGATGGCTTTCACTATCAGTGGATAGCATATCAGTGGATAAGACACTGCTTTTGAACAACAGAGTTTATCAAAGGAATGAGAGAACAGGGGTTGACTTTCAGCAATGGACAGACTTTTGAAGTAGAGCAGACTTTTGAACAATCAGTGGTTATGGCAGACTTTTAAGGATTTTAATGAAAATTTCATTTTTAGCTATTTTTAAGGATGGATTTTTGATTTTCTAAAAACATTTTGTTGCTTTTATTCACAGAAAAACAAGATGTTGCGTGTTATTCCATGTTCACCATCCTAATTCTAGAGACCAAGCTTTCAAAAGTGGTTGTATCAAGTGCTTTTGTGAGCACATCTGCCAGCTGGTCTTTAGTTGGGACATGATGCAGAGAAATCAAACCTTTTTCATAGCAATCCCTCACTAAGTGATGTCTGATGTCGATGTGTTTTGTGGTAGAGTGAGAAACTGGATTTTTGATGACATTTTCTGCTGCCTGGCTATCCAACATGAGTGGTGTTTTTAAGGCAGTGATACCAAAATCCAGTAACTGATTTTGAAGCCACAGGAGTTGGGCTGTACAGCTTGCAGCAGCTATGTATTCAGCCTCAGCAGTGGATGTTGAAACTGCTGCTTGCTTTTTGCTTTGCCAAGAAACTAAGCAATCACCTAGAAACTGGCACCCTCCTGAAGTGGACTTCCTTATGGTGTGGCATCCAGCAAAGTCACTGTCTGAAAAACCTGAAAGCTTGATATTCCCATTAGCTGGATACCAGATACCAAGTGTGGGAGCACGTTTTTTGTATCTGAAGATCCTTTTTACAGCAATGAGATTTGATTTTCTGGGAGCTGATTGACTTCTTGCACAGACACATGTTGCAAACATGATGTCTGGTCTAGATGCAGTTAGGTACAATAAAGACCCAATCATGCTTCTATAGAGTGTTTGGTCAATCAGCTCATCCTTTTCATCAGACATGACCAGCTTATTTGTTGCCATGGGTGTGCTGCATGGTTTACAATCATTCATATCAAATTTGGTTAAAAGTTCTTTAGCATATTTGCTTTGATGAATGAAAGTTCCATTTTGCATTTGCTGTACTTGGAGACCAAGAAAACATTGCAGCTCAGCCATTGCACTCATTTCAAACTCAGCTGTCATGAGATCTCTAAACTCTTCACACATTTTGTTACATGTGCTTCCAAAAATAATGTCATCCATATAAATTTGGACAATCATTAAATCCTTCCCTCTCCATTTAAGAAACAGTGTTTTATCAATGGTACCTCTTTTGAAACCATTTGAGAGTAGGAAGTTGGAAAGAGTTTCATATCAGGCCCTTGGTGCTTGTTTCAGGCCATACAAGGCTTTGTTCAGCCTGTAGACATGCTCAGGATAAAATGGATCCTCAAAACCTGGAGGTTGACATACATACACCTCTTCTTGAATTGTACCATAGAGGAAAGCACTTTTGATATCCATTTGAAACACCTTCATGTTGTGGTTGACAGCAAAGGCAAGGAACAGTTTAATGGCTTTCAACCTTGCAACAGGGGCGAATGTTTCATCATAATCAATCCCCTCTTCCTGTCTGTAACCTTGAACCACAAGCCTGGCTTTATTCTTGACAACAATGCCCCTTTCATCAGTTTTGTTCTTGAAGACCCACTTTGTGCCAATGGGACTAACCTCTTTTGGCAGTGGTACAAGCTCCCATACTTGTTGTTGGTACATTACATCTGCTGATTGCGTCTTGTATCGAGTCATAGACTTAAGATGTTAGATCTGGGCATGAAATACGAGAAATTGTAAGATTGTATAGTTTTAGGTTTGATTGGATCGCTCATATGGCACATTAGGTGTTAGGGTCACTCGAATGAGCATGTTTGGGCCGCTCGAGTGACAACCACCTGAACCGCTCGAGTGACAACATGTCTGGGCCGCTTATTGGGCCTGTCCAATAAGCGGTTCCAGATTCCTATAAATACCCTTTGAGCGATCTCAGTTGTAACGGTTGGTTGAATCTCATACCGAAGTGCTGCCGGATCGAGAACTGATTGTAATCGCTGTCAAATTATACAAAAAGAGTTTAAAGTGAATCGCAAGCTATTCCTACGTTGATTACTTGTTTTCCGCACCTGTAATTGACGAAAACGCCTCTGATTGACTCATTCGGGTCGCGATACGATCCTACAATTGGTATCAGAGCTAGGAGCTCGATTGCTTGATCAAACACATCGTTTTCGTACCAGATTTGAGCCGATTCAGATCCGATTTCACCTATTTCTTCATCTTCTACCTACTTTTCACGTTTTTTTCTGAAAAACGTCAAATTGAACAGGTTTTCATGGTCCGTTTCGTCTGATTTTTGGATATGTTGTGCGTATAGACCCGATCTACAACCCTACCAAGTTTCAGCTCGAAACTCCAAGCCGTTTAGGAGTAATCGCGATTTTTCGGTCCGATTTTGCGTCATACGATCAGATCAGTTATCGATCGCTCATGTGGAACAGGTTGGATCGCTCATAAGGCAATTGTTGAGGACCGCTTTTGTGAACAACTGTTGGTCCGCTCTTAAGTCAATTTTAGGATCGCTCATTGTGCCAAGTGTGGACCGCTCATAATTGTTACATGTTAGTTCGCTCTTATGTCATCTTCTTCACGTTGACAGGTTGTTGACAGGGTGTTGACAGGTTGTGTATGGTTGTTCACTGCCCATTTAATGCCGTCTGTGGTTGTTAATAGCAGGTTTTATCATCGCCTCACTATCTTTTATGGTCCAATCCCAGTATTCATCACACCGCCCATTTAAGGTTGTTGTTGTTGATTGGCTGCAACATCACTGTCCCACATGCACATGTGACCCATATGCCGCCCACTTCATGTAAAAGTATTTTGATCAATTAAAAAAGTTGATTGCATGTGAATGATTGGTTCCACCGCCCCATTTACACAATCGCAGCCTGTGATTGCACCGTTCATTCTTCTTAAAGGCCCAGTAAAATATTGATTGTTGTTGGCCCATTTAACGAAAATATAAAAGTTGACTTTGACAGTTATTGATTCATTGTTTAGGTCCACCGCCCCATTAATAGTGATAGCCCAATCAACAGACCTATGTTCACAGAATTCATTTTTGTCGGCTACTACCTTGATTGAATACACAAGTTTAATTCAAAGATTGTTTCATATCAGACTCACAAATATGTCGGACATGAGTTGTTGTTGACTATTATTTGTGTGGGCAAATAGTTGATCAGTATATTGAACTTAGAGGTGCCGCCCATTAACCTACATCAGCCCAACATCACCGGCCCATATTCACCGCTGAATTGATATTGCTTGAACCGCTCGAACGAATATTGCTTGAACCGCTCGAACGAACATTGCTTGGACCGCTCTTGTGTACATTTGAATTTCTGGTTCGCTTATTTGGTCCGCTTATTCGTCCAGTCCGCTCATTTAACCCATCCGGTCCGCCTTTGTGTCAAATTGCTGATAGGTCCGCTTTTCCGTCATCCTTGGTTCGCTTATTTGTCAACAAACACGTGTCGGGTTTTTGCGAAAAATGGCAATGGTGTTTGATGAACAGGAGAACTATTATTTCGAAAGATTTAATGATTGGCATCACGGATTTCTAGATGAGGGTTATAGAAAAGTGAGCAAAGATGGATGGGCAAAAAGGTTTAAATATTTTGTGTGTCTGAAAGACGAAACGTTGGATGATCTTAAAGACCGATATAGTGTTTTACTGAATTATCTGAAAGATCATGAGATATATCCGTCAAATGTTGAGAAATTGGAGAAATTTGCAGATGCATTACCGATTGAATGGGGTGAATGTTTGAAAAATTTAAGGGAGGACTCAAATTTTTCAAAACTACCTCTAAATCAATTCATCAGCAAACTTAAAGCTCATGAACTTGAAGTTAGAAAGAAAAAGAAAGAAATGATCAAGGTTTTGGAGAATAATGTGCTAGATCTGAGTTCAGATGTGATTGAAGAGATGCACAAAAGGGTTGCTAAATGTGTCAGGGCAAAATATGGGATGAAATATGATTTCAAACGAGGTTGTTATATTGATAATATCGGAAATCCTCTTGATTTCGTTAAAATGTTCTATGCAGGTACATTCATAGCAAAGGAAGAAGAAGCTCCAAAAGCTGAAGAATCGGTGAAGAATGAAACAATGTGCTCAAGATGCGATAACGTCAAGACTGATAATGACAAACTTGTGAAAGACATGGCAAGTTTGGCATCTGAAGTCAAAAAGTTGAAAGACGAGAAGCACGATGTTGAAAACCAGATTCTTTGGTTACATGAAAATTGTGAGAAACTAAAAGCAGAAAATGACAAACTGTTAAATGATTTTAACAGTTTGACTTTGAAAAATCAAGAATTTGCAGGGCAAATAAAAATTCTTGAAGATGGGAGAAATGTGTTCAGTAAAAACAACATTGAAAAACAGAAAATGATAAATTCCCATCTTCAGAAAATTATAGAACTTGAAAAAGAAGGTGAATGTGCTCAAAAGAAAATCAAAGAGTTGGAAAAAGAGCTTGAAAGCAAACAGAAATCTTCAGAAGATTTAGATTTCTGGATTAAGCTTGAAAACAAGAATCTGAAAGCGAATGAATCAAAATTTCAGGAACAGATAAAAGTTTTGATGAATGAAAAATCTGTTCTTGAAAATTTGAAGAATGATAATGAAAAAACAATCAAGTCTCATTTTGGGAGAATATCTCAGCTTGAAAGTGAAGCTGAGAATTCGAAGAACAAAATTGATGAACTTGAGAAGAAATTGATAGGTTTTGTGACTAAATCAGACAGTTTGAATTTTCCCTGTCCAAAACCAATCAATTCTGTTCCAATAAGTGACAATGTCACAAACTTTGACAAAGTCAAAGTTAAAGATTGTGGTGAAAAATCTGATGATAAAAAGGAAAAGTTTCAGAAAACTGTTCTGCAATCAACTGAAAAGGGTGAATGCTCGAAGCAAAAACCTTTGAAGAAGAAAGCGGAATAGAAACAAAAAATTAAAAATGAGAAAATTGTTCAAAAAGATAATAAAAGCTCATCAGATCAATCATCCAATCAAAATGAAAAATTACAAAAAGTAAAAAATGAAAATTCAAAAAATGTTGGTAATAAGTGGTACAGGTTTGACCACAGTGCTCAAAAGTCAAATCCAACAATCAAGAAGAGGAAAGAGTATCACCAAGTCAAACAGTGCTTTGATCTGAGCGTTTGGTATGAAAATGGTGATTGGTATGATAACAGAGTGTGTTACAATTGTGGCTATCAAGGACACATTGCTGTTAACTGCCAGAGACAGAGATTTGAGACGAGAAGATGCTATAATTGCCAAATCAAAGGTCACATTGCAAGAGATTGCCCAAGGAGATCAAATGAAAGATTGAGGGTTAATTCTCAGAAATCAGCAAAGAAACCAGTCACTGTCAAGCACAAGGAACTGAAAGTTTCAGAACAAAATGTCAAAGAACAGAAGGTCCAAGAACCTAAAGTTCAAGAAAAGAAAGTGAAGCTTTCTCAAGGGCAGAAAGACAAACTGAGAAAGAAGAGGAAGAAGGCCAGAGAATATCTGGAGAAGATATTGTCCTCGGGTTCACCGGACAGATCGAATAAGAGTTCTGATGAATCAACTTCCTCGGCTGCAAAGTCAAGCAAGACGAATTCTTCAGATACAAATCTGAGGACTAAAGAGGATAAGAAGAAGAAGAAAGTGAAGTTTTCACTTCCCGGCGATGAATCTGACTCATCAAAGTCAGACAAGCCATCTGCAGGCAATGATTCTGGTTCGTCAAAGCCAGAGGAGCCATTGGTTGAGGTAAAATTGTCGAAAACACCCAAGGCTGGTCGGGCTTGGGTGGATCTTTTTAAATGAAAAACCTGACTTGCCGGAGCTCCCAGGTTTGTAAGCGTGGAGCATGAATCGGCATCTTTTTAAATTTGTGTTTGAAGGTTTTGCAGGAATTGCCGGAGATCCCAAGATGGTATCGTGGATCATGAATCGGCATCTGTCTAAAATTTTAATCGGTAACGTCAATCAAACAAACGGTAAAAAGGTTTGTTTGTGTTTTTCTTACAAGAGTTATTAGACGAATTTATGTTTCGCAAGTGGTACAGAGGATTCTGAACTGCAAATGGTAAATCAAGGACATTAACTTGTACTTGGATTTTCCTACATCTGATCGAAAAACAAGATGATGAAGTAACCCCGTACCTAAATTGTTTGGTAAACAAACTTATATTTTCCGGAAAAACCATTTTGATTAAAACAAACTTAAGTGTTTTGAAATCATAATGGGAAAATAGTTTGTTGTGAGGGGGAGTTCTGATTGTTTACGCCAAGTGGATGGAGAATTGAAGTGATTCTCGTCAAGTTGTCAAGTTTGTACAGTTTGTTTCAAATTTTCCTAGAAAATCAAAATTGAAACATATTTTGATTTTAGGGGGAGAAAAATTTTAAAAAAAAAATTAGAAAATTTGAAAATGTCAAAAACATTGAAAAAGTCAAAATGAGTTTTGTTGTGAAAAAGAGGAAATGATAGTAAATCAGTGGACTATCACAGCATGCTAAAGAAATGTAATGTCAAATGTAATAAACGGTCTCACTGATGATGTGACGATAGGTTTTTGTACATTTAGTAGATTTATTCGGGATATAAACCTAAAATTTCAAACTTGTGAAATTCGTGGGGAACACTACTTGGATATACAGGTAACCCCTGAAATCTCGTTTGAAAGGTCTCGTATTCTGATATACTAGGTGTTTTTACTCTATGATGTCTGGAGTATTATTCCGGGACTTCTGCTGAACGGTAGTTCTGACCTAGTCCTTGGCTAATACTTTCCGCAAAATGCTTGAAACATAGCATAAAGCCCTCAGCTGATTAGACAATAAAATTGATAATCATCTGTTGTAGCTGAAAAGATCCTCTAAAGGGGACACACTGCTAAGTCGAAGCTGATATCTCTCTGCTGAACGGAAGTTCTGACCTGAGATCCCTCAGTTCTCGCATTTAACCCCTAATTTATGTACAGATATCATTGTAGTATTCTTGCCTGTAAGACTAAATATTGGGATTCTAGATACGGGAGTATATTCAAGAGGTGGGACACATGAATCGAACTAAGTTCATAAAACACTTAAATAGTATCCTGAATAGATTGAAAATTGTATGAAAATTTAAGAGGACAACTATATCGTCAATCAACGTGAATCGTTTAGAACTTAAAATGTCTAAAAGCTTAACGGTGCGTGTGATGTGTCTCAAAAACTGATATGATCCTCTTGCACGGACTCACAAAAATATGTTTGTACATATTTCATTTTTGCATTTAATTTCTGTCTTTGCATTTATGTTTCTTGTTTTTGAAAAATCCAAAAAGATTTTCGACAACTGATGTTGAAAAGCTGACATTTAAAATCTCAAAGTCTAAACATGATGAACAGGCAGGTTGGTTAATGGTTTGAAATGTTTAAGATAATTCATTAATTTGAATTAGAAATTGGAATGTTTCAAATTTTATCAGTTTTAAATGTGAAAATTCTCAAATGTTTAGCTGATTCATTAAGTTGAATCACAATATTGTTTGTTATAATTGTGTGTTTGAGATGTGCAGGTTCCTAAATCTGTTGCTACGAAAAGCCAGACTACGATCCCGACAGCTGAGACTAAGGGGGAGTCTGAAGACGAGCTTAACGCAAAAGGAGCTTGTATTCGGAAAGCCAGGTGTCGATCCCAAAAGCACGAAAGCTTGACGAAAGGGGGAGCCTGAAGAAAATACAGATCCACCGGGATTCTGTTCGAGCAAGAGTATTTGAAGACTCTCACTAAAGATTCCGTCAACATTCAAGGGAGAGTTTGTTAGTGCAGTTGTCTGTCGACTACATCTTCGTTCGAGTTTTATAGAGAGTGAAAGTCAAGTCGCTACGAGTTTCACTACGAGATTGACTACGGCAATATCCAAGGGGGAGATTGTTGATGCATTTATTGTCTATCGCCTTCGTCAATCCGAGTCGTAGTGAAAAGCCGGAAGGAATCAAGCGCATAATGTCATATTTAGTTAGAAATGGCAAGGTGGCAAACTTGTAATTAATGTGAACTTTCATGAAATAGCCTTGACCATATAAATAGGAGGTTATGTCATGATTCTAGTTAGATTTTGAGAAGTTCTTGAAAGAGTTTAGGAGGAGACTTGGAGGAGAAGACTTTCTAGAGAGAGAAAGTAGAGAGAGAAAGTTGTATATTTGTGATTCTTGTACCGTACACGTCAAATTTAGCAATGGAATCACATTAGTAGTATGTTATCGTGTGTTCGGTCACGTTCGTTCATGGATTCCGCACGTGAAACGTTCGTTACACAATCAAACGGTCGAAAAACCGGTCCTACACTTGTTGTCTTTTAAACTGTTGGAGCTCCTCTTGCATGGCTTCTACCCAGCTATTGTCTTTTAGTGCCTCTTGGTACTTGACTGGCTGATGGAGTGATAGAAAACCAGCAAAACGACAGATGTTTTGGGTTTGGCTTCTTGTGAGCACCCCTTCATTGATGTTGCCAATGATTTGATCTGGTGGATGAGATCTCAAGAAGATTAAATCTCCTTGGTATGGTATGATGGCATTTGTTGGTGAAGGCTGCAAATGTGTATCATCTGAGCTAACCACTGCTGGTGACTTTGATGACCCAGCAGTGGCTTCAAAAGGTGGTGGAATAGGAGGTAATAAAGTGGACAACTGCTCACTTTTATCCACTGTTTGAGGACTTTTGTCAGCAGTGTTTGAGGATGTGGAAGCAGTGGTGGATGAGCTACTTTGGTCAACAACTGTTGAGGTAGCAGTGGTTGAGCTTTGACAACTGTTTTGAACAGCTGGTGCTTTTCCCTTTGTGGCAGACCTTTGAGGGATGATGATTTCATACCCATAGTCTGGTGTTGTATCCTCTGATGGACCTGCACTGTTAGTCTTGACAGCAGTATTTTCAAAAGTAAATTTTTCAAGATCAAACAGATCTGCAGGATTTGCTGGGATTTTCATTGATGAAAGTTCATTGAACTTTACATTCAAAGTCTCCTCCACTGCCTTGGTCCGTGTATTGAACACTTTGTATGCCTTGGCAGTGGTTGAGTATCCCAGATGATAACCACAATCAATTTTGGCTGCAAATTTTGAAATGGAATCTTTTAAGTTCAAAATAAAGCATGGGCAGCCAAACACCTTGAAATAGGAGATCAGTGGTTTGATTTTATACAGAATTTCATAAGCAGTCTTTTTGTGCCTGGGGTTTATTAAAACTCTGTTCTGGACATAGCAAGCAGTGTTTACTGCCTCTGCCCAGAAAGTTAGTGGCAAACCTGAATCTGTAAGCATGGTTCTGGTAGCCTCAATCAAAGTTCTGTTCTTTCTTTCAACAACCCCATTTTGTTCTAGTGTTCTAGGGATGTTGTACTGCCTTACAATCCCTTTCTTCACACAGAAGGCATCCAACTCCTTATTTTTAAATTCTGTGCCATTGTCACTCCTGAAGCTTTTCACTGGAAGGTCAAATTGCTTTTCAACCTGTGTCACAAAGTCTTGCAAAATGCCTGCAGTTTCATCTTTGGAGTGCAAAAAGAAAGTCCATGTAAACCTAGAAAAGTCATCAACAATAACCAAACAATATCTTTTCTTTTTGAGGCTCATGACTTGAATTGGGCCAAACAAATCCATGTGTAGCATTTGCAAACACTGGGTTATTTTGGACTCTTCAATGGACTTGTAAGAACTTTTATGCTGTTTTCCTTTTAAACAGGAAATGCAATGTTCAGGACATGAAAACAATTTTTGTGGTAGGCCTCTCACCAAACCATTTTTTGAGATTTCACTGATTGTCTTAAGATTTGTATGCCCCAGCCTTCTGTGCCAAAGTTCTGTCTCTTTGTTAGAGGCAGCTGAGAACAGACAGGCATCAGCTCTGGGACACTCTTTTGACATATCAACAACATAAACATTGCCACTTCTTTGAGCAACAAGTTTAGTGTGACCAGTTTTGATTATTGCTTCAATCTTTTTGACCATTTCTGGTCCAACAATCCTACAACAATCTTTTGTGAAGAATGACCCAAACCCTTCGTCACTCATTTGTGATACACTCAGAAGGTTGAATTTTAGATTGTCTATTAGATTGACATTTTCAAATTTTACATTTCCAGATTGCACTGTGCCAGACCCTAGAACTTTCCCTTTACTATTATTCCCAAAGGATATATCACCCCCTCCATGGATTTTAAAGTCTTTGAGGAGGGCTTTACATCTTGTCATGTGCCTGGAGCCTCCACTATCTACATACCAAAGACTATCAAAGCATGCAGAAGCTCCCTGCACATGAAGTAAAAGGATTAGTTCATTAAGGGCTCCAAAGCCAACAGGGCTTTGGATGGGGATTCAGCAGTGTCTGGTATGGATGCAGAGTGATGGACAGTGGTTAGGTCAGGGGTTTGGACAGTTTTAGTACTGTTTCTTGCTAACCACTGTTGAGGGTCTTGACCAATCACCTGCTGATAACCAAAAGGATGCCTATTCACTATAGGTTTAGAGGGCCTTTTGTAGGCCTCATAAACGTGTGGAATCCTTTGGTAAGACTGTTTTTCCTTGCCTTTTCTGAACTGATTGGCAGGGGGTGCATCAGTAACCTGAACATCTCTTTTGACAGATGTTTGGTTCAGCTGTTTTGTGACAGCTGTTTGAACTGGTACAAACAGTGGTTGTTTTTTGGTGAATTTGACAGATGATGATGCTGATGGACTCAAGGATGTTTTAGCAAGGTACTCATTCTTTTTCACATCAAAGTTTTTGAGATACACACATGCTTGAGTTTTGTGGTTTGTTTTACCACAAACAATGCAACTTTCAGTTGGAACTATGACACTTGTTCTGTTTATATCATAGGCTTTTAAGTGGAAACAATCTTTTGTTAGATGGTTCCTTTTATCACAGAATTCACAAAACAAGTTATCAATTGTTTCTTTCTTCTTTCTCTTTTCAGACTCCTTTGTAGCAGAGGTTTTAACCACTGCTGGAATGTCCTTGAGATGTATGACTTTAGCTTTTGGAGCTTTGACACCATCAGTTGATGTAAAGTCCATTGGCTTGAAATTTTCAAGAATATCACACTCATCAGACCATTTAGGTTTAAACTGATGATTTTCAAGCTCCTCAAAAGTAGAGGATCCCATTGGTCTGTCAAGTGTGATTTTGTTACCAAGTTTGTCAGTGATTTTCACTTCTTGGACATTCTTGTTTGTGGGGATGAACTCAGTGGTTACATCAGCGGTTGAAACAGATTTTTCAAAAGCAGTGTTTTTATCATCATGTTTTCTATAACCAACCCCAAATTTCACATTGCTTTTTATCTGTTTTTCAAGCATAACCTCATACCCTTTGCATGATTCCACCCATCTCTCACATGTGATCTGGGTGGACTCTAACTCCTTTTTGCAAACTTGGTATTTTTCTACCAAAGTTTGGAGTTGGGTTTTGGTTATGCTCTGCTCTTCTTTCAAGCTGCTAATCTCTTTGTCCTTTTCAGTCAATTTGTTTTTAAGTTCTTTTAAAGATCTTTCAAATTTGACTTCATCAGTTAAGATTTTATCTCGAAGGTTTTCGTTCACCTCTTTGATGTTAGCAAAAGCAATAATGCAATTGTCAGAACACAGTTTTTTCGAGAACTTGAGGTGTTACCTTGGCAGCAGCCATCATTACACAATCACATTGAGGATTTTCTTCATCTTCAGCTCTTTCTTCTTTCTCACCTGCTTTTTCTTCTCTCTTTTCTTCCTTGTTCTCTTCTGACCATGGGTCTGTTAGTGGTTCAATCAGGGTACCTGAACTTTCTCCCAACAGTACTTCATTAGCCACAGCAGTAACCACTGCTTCAGTCACCTCATCCACTGTTTCAGAACCCAGCTGTTCCTCTTCAGATTCAACACCCTCCTGTATTGACTCTAATGCCATCAAACAAAATTCATCATGAGAAGAAACATTGGAAGCATAGAGTGTAAAATTTTCATCACTGAGGTCTTCAGGCATACTGCTCCAGTCAACAAACCCTTGAGTGAAAAAACTTTGTTGATCTGGTTGTACTGCTGCTGGAGCAGTGGTTTGAGGTGCAGGTTGCACTTGTGCCTGAGGGACAGGGGTTTGAACATATTGGATCTGTGGAACAGTGGTTTGGACATAGTGCACTGGCACAGGGGCAGCAGCATAGTGAGCAGTGTTCACTTGAGCTGCTGGGGCATATTAGGCATAGTGCACAGTGCCTTGATTTTGAGGTCTAGGATTTGAGCTAGGATGAGTGATTATGGGACCAGTAGTTTGACTCCTACACTCCCTAGCGAAGTGTCCCAACCTATTACACTTGTAGCACTTGATTTTCGATTTATCCAACCCAACCCTTAGATTCCCATGCAAGCCTGGGAACTTTCGCCCTGTTCTTTTATAAAATTTGCTAGTTCTAACACTTATCAAGGCCAGTTGATGCAGGATGTCCATTTCCTCTAAATCAGTGGGGTCAAAATGCTGTAGATCATTGAGTTCAAAGCTTAGATTGTCTGACATCTGGTTTTCATTTGCAGTGAATGCATAACTTGTAGAGTGAGGATCAGGGTTGTTAAAATTTGCACCAGCAGTTATGTCAATGAAGTGATCATAACCCTGATCCTTACCACTAATCCCATATTCTTCTTGACCCAAAAGAGCAGTGTTACCGAATGTATAATCATCAACGGTTTTTCCTGACTCTTGTAACTTCCTTTTCTGGTTCAACTCCCTTTCGTAGGTCAGGAGTCGACCATGGAGTTAGGTCAATGTCAGATCCTTGAACTCAGGTGAATTTCGGGTGACAAAAGCTATGGTGTCCCATTTTTCTGGCAGTGACCTGAGGAACCTGCTATTTTGAGTTGAGTTTGTAAAAGTGGTTTTAACAAGCCTCAGTTCACTGATGAGACAACTGAAAAGCTCAAATTGTTGCGTTAGTGATTCACCTTTAACATGACAAAATGTTTCATACTGTTGGTTCAGGATTTCCCTATTGTTTTCTATGACTTCTTCGGTAACCCCAAACTGTTCCATAAGAGTATCCCACAATTCTTTGGCACTGTTACAGTGTAACAGTCCAGCATATATTTCATTGGGCAGCGCTGAAGCTATGATGCTAAACTCTTTAGCATCTAGTTCGATCTTTTGAAAGTCGGTTTCGATATAGTTTTCAACTGGTTTTGGAACGAACTTTTTAGTATCTTCAGCGCTTGGCACTGTAGGAACATGGGGACCAAAGACGACAGACCTCCAACAACCTGTGCTTTGTTGAGCGAGGATGTGACCCATCCTCCTCTGCCAGATGTTGTACTCATTTCTTTTTAGCATAGGTGGTTTAAAAAGCGAGCCGATGTTTTTATCATCCTGAGATTGTGACGTCATTCTTGATGTTTTACAGACACTGAGAAATCAACTTTAGTGGTGATTAATCCTTGCTCTGTTTTTCAACAAACGAACAAACGATCAGTATCAACTGTTATGAGCTGAACTATTTACGTCAAAATGATTGTTAAATTAAATTTGACTGTCCAAGCTCTGATACCAATTGTTGGATCTGAGTTTGATTTTGATTGTATTTTGTGTTTGCAATTAAAATGAAAATGGATGAGTGTGCAGCGGAATTAAGATGAAAACAAACTTTGCATACAATCAAACGAAAGTAATACTTTGATTACAATGAATCGGAAGATTGAATTTATTTCAATAACGATTACAATGATTGATGAATGAATGCAAACTCCCCCTTAGCCAGAGCTCAGTTGTTTGTTCGTGCAAAGAAGACGATTGTGCAAAAGAGCTAATAGAATAGTACAAAGTACTGATCTATTTATAGGCACTTGCAAACTACTGAGCATCTTAGCTGACGTCACCATGAAAGTGACATCTAACCTCCTAACAAACTCTAACCTCTGATCTATACAAACACTGCTGTATTAACTACTGCTATTACATTGTAAAACAAAACAGACTATTGATCAGTTGCTGCAACCTTCTACTGTTGTGAACCCAGTAGCACTTGTCCGGATCAGCAGTGCTTGACTAAAAGTAGTAGATTGAATCAGCAGGGCTTTAGTCTTTCATCGGGTCTTTACTTGAGCAGTAGTTGTAGGTCAGCATTTAGTAAGATCAGTAGATAGGAGGTCATCAGTTGTTGAAATCACTTTCAAGGGGAGAGATTTGTATGAAGACATCTGCTTATTCTGGATCCACTGCTCTGATCCAGTTTTGGCTTTAATTATCTGTTCCTCTGATAGGGTTCAATCCCAACAATCATCGTAAATTACAGCATAAGCTCTTGATTATTCTTTCGGTTTATCTTCAATCAACTTTGGCTCTTCTCTGCTTCGATGGTATATTGCCTTTCGATAATAGTCATCGTTGAAAGGACGTTCATTTCCTTCAGCAACTTCAGAGTTTCTGCATTCTCTTTTGAAATGACCTTTTTACTTGCATCTGAAGCAGGTCACTTTGGATTTGTCGAATCCAAGCTTTGTTGACGCACCTCCAAGCGATTGTTTCCCGGTAATCTCCATATACCTCTGAGCTCTTCGAATACAACTAGCTAAACACCAACGGATGTCAATGAGCTCCATCTCTTCCGGATCAATCTGGTCGTAGTCTTCTTTGGTCAATTCGGAATTTCCAATTTTGCCAGCTACAAGACCTTCATATGACTCCAGAACAGATGCAAGGAAACTCATTTGCTGCTTTGCTGCATTGATGCTCATTGCAGGAGAATTCTTCAATTTGAGAGCAATGGTGCACAGAATCTCTTCAGTTTCATCAGAACTTGACTTTGAAGATGAATGATATCCAGAATGATGACTTGTCGACGTTGTTTGTGGTTCTATCATCTTCTCACCACTAAATGCTGTTTTTGGTGAACCAACGCCTTTATCAGAAGGTACACTGCCTTTGTAATACAAGCCCACATTCTGTTGATGTGAAGAACCAGTCATCTTGCTTTGCTTTTGTAACTCCAGATCATGACTTTCAATCTTTTCAAACAAAGAATCAAGAGAAATTTCATCATATGAAGCATCATTTTTTAAGATAAAAACAAACGTTTGCCACTGATCTGCTCGTGGTAACGCTTCAATGACTTTATCAATAAGTTCCTCTCTTGTTTTGTCAATTTTAAAACGTTCAAGTTCGATTTTGAGGTGACAGAATCTCTCTATCATTTGTCTCACTGTCTCTCCTTTTATATTGTCAAACAGATCAAATTCTTTTTTAAGTAACGCAATTTTATTTTTTCTAATCTGTTTTCCCCCCTCAGCTTTAACTCGTAAAGCTTCCCAGACTGATTTTGAGGATCCATGATGAGTAAGCAAGGAAAATATATCATTTCTGATTGTTGTCTGGATAAAAGCAACCATTCTCTGTTCAGCTGCAAACTCAGATTTTTCTTCTCTGGAAAATCTCTTGAACGGTAGTTCTTCGCCTTTATCATCTTTCGGCTTTTCGTATCCAAACTCTAGACAAAACCATCTTTCACGCGCATACGCTTTCGCCCAGTTAATAAACCGTTCTTTCCACCAGGTATAATCTTCAATGCTATCCAGAGGTGGTGGCTTTGAATGAGTTCCGTAAAAGTTATCATGTTTGATGTTTTCGTTGATCGCCTTCGTGATAGTTTTTGGTGTAACATTTGCAATCTCGGACGATTCGGATGTGAACACGTTAAAAAACGTGTTGTAGAATTCTTCAGCCATGATGCGAACTTCTTGAATTACCTTGAATATCTCGAATTACCTTGAATCAACAAACAAACAAACACTTATCAGTTTAAACACTTATCAAACAACTGAAACAAAATAATACTCGAACTGGTGAATATTCTTGTGCGGACTGAAGGTTGACACACTGTGTGGACTGAACTTGATGCGAACTGAGATTTAAGTTGTCAAACCGTACGAAGTGCTATGACCCGGATCAATATTCAAACAACCTGACCTTACTCCAAATGAACTGACAAGGTTCAAAGGAACTGGATCTTTCAAATAACCTTGATAACACCACACGACCCGTACCAAATCAATGTAAACCAGTTCTTTTTAATTGTGCAAACAAAAAGAACCTTTTCTCCTATAGGGCCGAAAATATTGACAATGAATTTCCACTAACCGCACATGGGCCGCAAATATCCATAAAAAAAATGATTACATGTAATTCTGACTGGGCCGCTAATTTTCACTAAACCAATACTGATTGGACCTCAAATATTCATCTTTTTAATGATTGGGCCATTCAAATAATATCTCTTAAATGTTCAAAAAAAATGATGCAAACAATCAGACATCCACAAAATCGACAACTGAAGTTGAACTTTTGTGATTGGGCCGCTTTAAAACACAACAACTATCATTGGGTCGCACACATTTATCACATATGCATTTATTAATTTGATCAAACAACACAGTGACCTATTACAACTAAACTGAATTTTTATTGGACCTCAATTTGGATGTGGCCGACAACACTCTTATCAATTTATTAATGATTCAAAAACATTGATTGGACCAAAGAACTGACAACTATGATAATCGAGCTAAATGATGAACCGACATTTCGTTTATCTTCAGCCAACACAATCACATGCACATTTATTTAAGTCTCGTGGCCGACAAACTTTTATTACTCAGTTTAATTATCAATTTATAAATGGGCCGATACGTTTGTATTCAGTCGATGACTAATAAGCGGACCTAATGAGCGGAACCTTTAAAGTCACTATGAGCGGACCACACGATAATGTCACTATGAGCGAACCACACGATAATGTCACTATGAGCGAACCTCTAGAGCGAACCTCAAAATAATGTCACAATAAGCGGACCTCTGGAGCGAACCTCAAAATAATGTCACAATAAGCGGACCTCTATTGTTCGTAAAAGCTAACCTGCAATTTTGACGCGAAATCGAACTGAAAATCTTAGATTTCTCCTAAACGGTTAGGAATTTGGATCTGAAACTTGGTAGGGTTATAGATCAGGTGTTTACGCACAACATATCAAAAAATCAGACGATTTGGACCGTAAAAACCCGTTCAATTTGACGAAAATCAGTTAAAAACGTGAAAAATATGAAAAAGATGAAGAAATAGATGAAATCCGGATCTGAAATCGATGAAATCATGAGCGGAAATGTGTGTTGGATCAGTGCAATCGAGCTCCTGTTCTGATACCACTTGTAGGACTGGTTTTGACTCCGAAACGATTGCGAAACGAACGTATAACGTGCGGAATCTGTGCACGAACGCGACCTAACACTCGATGTAATATAAACGTGATTCTATATATGATTTGATAACGTACAGCACCTCGAATCACAATGACAACACTTTCTCTCTCTAGATTCTCTCTCTAGCTCTAGAGTTTTCTAGATATCAAATGAGCCAAAAGTCTTTTAATCTATGACAAAATCTCCTATTTATAGTCCAAGGCATTTAATGAGATTTCTCATTATTACAATTATGCCACCTTGCCTATTTGACTAGCTAACACTAATATAACAATATAAATCTCGTTTTCTTCTGTTTCTCGCTACGGCTCGGATTGACGAAGGCTATAGACATAAATGCACCAACAGGTTTGTCATGCCGTTTTATAATTTTCTTATGTTCGTTCTTTTTATAACGACGCTATCGGTTGTAAATTTGTAAAAATATAACCTTTTTTAGAACTTGAAATTCCCAAATTAAACCTAGACAAGTAAAAAAAATGAAAAATTTTTGAAAAAAATTTGGGGTGTTTAGCGGTTCCAATAGAGTTTTGTGTAAGGCTTGTGATTAGAACTTGCAAGATTCAAGGTTTTAGCATCCCCCCCACACTTAAATTACACATTGTCCTCAATGTGTCCCAAAAATAAGTTTTTAGGTTGATTGAATGTGTAAAAAGGTTTTAAAAAGCAAAAATTTGTGTTACTGGGCGTCTGGACACGGCCCCGTGGTATCCGGGCACAGCCCCGTGTTCAGATCGCCAGTAATAGAAATTAGTAAAAAGAAACAGAAGCCTGGGCACGGGGGCGTGTTCTGCGAGCATGCCCCGTGTCCAGTTACCTGAACTAGGCATTTTCTGCAGATGGTCGGGCACGGGGCGTGTTAGGTGAGCACGGCCTAGTGCTGAACTTGCTGTAATGAAGAAAAATTGTCGGGTGGCCTGGTTTTTGTGCATGGGGTGCTGGTTCAAGTTTCCCTTGGTATCCTTCACCATCCCGAGTGTGTTTTAACCATTACAACATCATCCAAACACCAATTTAACTAAAACCATCATTCATTCAAATAGAGAAAATTACATAATATTCCTAATAAGTTAAAATTCTAGATAAATAGGTCAAAAGAAGCACAAGAAGTTTAAACCAAGAAGTTCTAGCCTAAAGTTTATTTTATTAGCAAAATTTCCAAAAAGATAATTCTCTCGGTTGCATGCGGCTCGAAGAACTTCTTCCTCCGGATATGGGTCCCTCACATGTCGGCGAGCCATTCCTCTATCTCCCTTGGGAGAAGAAAGGCGGGCTCATTGGCATCGGTTTGAGGGGGTGCAACCTCCACCGGGACTTCTTGTAGATCTTTAAGAGAAGGCTCCGCTGGAATGTCATCCCATCCGGTAGGATTGTTGACTCCAAGTGCTAGGTTCCAATCTTCTTGAGGGAGGATTGGTTCCATGGGAGGTGTCACAAGAATGTTCAACCTCTAGTGCAAGAGGTTGATTTCTTGAAAACTGTTTTCCAACCCCACCGTAAGATAATTTATACGGTCTATCAGGACCTCCTCTACCGACGTCATTTCATCAAGAGCCTCACGTAATGCCATTACGTAGCGTACGAGAGTTGCTTCAATTGAAGACCTTCTTTTCCTTCGACTGTTTCTGGAATGCGCAGAGGAGGTTCCACTGTTTTGGCTTGACATTCTACGAAAATAAACTGAAAAGAGTTCATTTTAATGAAACAGAAACTTCGGACACGGCCCCGTGCACAATGAGCACGGCCCCGTGTTCACTTTTCTGCAGATTTTTGGAACAAGGAATCTTGGAGTTTTAAATTATTTTTCCAAATTTTAAAGTATTTTTGAGCAGAAATAACTTAAAACAATGTTGCAAAACTTAGTTTTAACAAGATTCCTTGAACAAAAACCTAACAAACATCACAATAAAGCTTGGAGTCATGGTGATCTCAAGCTCTAATGGAGGTGTTGAGGTAAAAAATGAAGAAGAAGGTAATAGACAAGAGAGGAAAGGACAAGATGGTTGTTGAGAACCTTCTTTTAGAAAATACCTAGGATGGTATGTGTGCAGATCCCACCAAATCTCTGTCCTTGAATGGTCCAAATGTGAAGGATTCTTGGCTGCATTTATAGAAAACGACAGCATGCTGTAGACGGCCCCGTGTCGGCTGGACACGGCCCCGTGTGCAGGCAGGATCCAGACACATTTTGTCCGTATTCTGACAAAAATTCAGAAAGAAATCTTTGGGTGGACACGGGGGCGTGCTGACCTGGACACGGCCCTGTATCTAGAGCCTGTTTACGAAGTTTCGTCTATATCTAAGGAACTTATCCGGATCGGGCGGTGAGGGTGATTCCTATGCTAAATGTAGGTGGACAAGTCCAACCCTTTCCCGGGCTCTCGTTAAAGAAGGTGTATGCCGAATCGCTCAAGTCTATGTATGCACCGAACGAAGTCGATGGAGAGTCCTTCACAGCATAATCGACGCAGGGATGACTATCGCCCAAGTCATCGCTAGAGTTAGAGGTAATATCGGGAACAACGAAGTTGTTTTTATTCGAATGTGATCCCAACAATTCTTCTTGGGTATTGTCTTGAGATGAGTTACTGTTATCCATCTTAAGTTCTTTTAACCAATTAAGAATTAGATCTTCCATTTGAAATAGTTCATCAAGAAGCATTTCTCTAGAAGGTCCGGTTGAGAGCATTCGAGGGAGAGATAGGGATTATTTTTACTTTCGCCCCTCTTAAGGCTACAGGAAAACAATGGGTCTATATAATAGGGCTCATAATTTAGAAAATAACATTCTAAATCTTTATGGGGGCCACCACATATTTGACACCACGTACCATAAGAGTGCCGAAAGTAAAAAATATCAGTATCACTCATGTTTGTGTCAGAAATTACCAACCGTCGGGATCTTACAGTTCTGTTTTCAGTAACTGAAACTTGGGCACGGGGCGTGTTGAGTGGGCACGGCCACGTGTTCAGCTACTGTCTGACTTAAAACAGGAATGCCAGTTCCAAAGATTAGGCATGGGGCGTGTTCAGCGGGCACGTCCCGTGCTGAGTTCTGCAGAAGCTGAAAATCTAAGAAAAATCCAAAAAAAAAATGGAAAAATAAGAAAAAACGATTAGGCTGTTGATTCCTAACTTTCTTAAAATCCTTGTGTCCCCGACAACGGCGCCAAAAACTTGATGCGTGTGAAGTGTCGTATAGTTTTTAATGTATATTTTAAGCCCTTTAACACTTTTTTAGCCAAGTTTTAAATTTATAAAACACGATATTTACTAACACTAAACACACATATGGGCAAGTGCACCCATTGTGAGCGTAGTATAGTGTTGGTAAGATACCGAGGTCGTCCAAGGACATAAGAGCTTTTAATAACAGTTTATCCTCAACGTCTAATCAAATCAAAAGTTTTAGAAAAAGATGTTAAACTAGAAAATAAAAACTAAAAATGCTGAAAAATAAAAATAAAAGTAAAAACAGATAGACAAGATGAATCACTTGGATCCGACTTGTGTTTAGTGCAACCTTTGATTATTTCCGCACTTTTGCACTTTTTAAGAGATTATCTTAGTTATTGTAGTAGGCCCCTCTTTTGAAGGTGACGTTACCCTCAACCCAGTAGTTTGAGTCAGCAAGGATACAATCCTAAGTAGCCGGGTTAAAGTTTTAATCGTAGCTTACATATGAGGGGATCAAAGAGTTTGGACCCCCGCCATCCAATACCAGTGGGTATTGAAGGAGGTCCTACTAAATTTGACCCAGGTCCTTGCAGGATCTATACACTGAACAAGGCAAGACTCTTACCAAACCATTCCCTTAACCCTCGACCAGGTAGCCAACATATCTCCATATAGACCGTAGAGATATGAATGGTGAAAATCTTTTATTTTATATAGACAGTAAAATAATGCCAAGACACCACGGACAAATGATAAGGAAGAATTACCTTCAACATAAGAAACTAGTTATTAAAGTCATTAATACATAACCAAATAAAAAGTGCGAAAAGATTAAAAATAAAAAGTATTACACTAGACATTTGTCTTCAACAAGTGATGTAAGAGACTTAGGCAAACATGACCTTTGATTGTCAAGAACTCTTACGATCAATCTTGGATCCCGAGACTACTCACACACTCTATGATGGATGATGGATGATGGTGGTGGATGTGGGTTGTGATGGTGGTGGTGGGTGGGTGAAGTGTGAGAGAGGTGGTTTGTCAAGGGATGGTTTGCAAATAAGCCAAGCACCCCTATTTATAGCCTGCACAGAAGTCCGGACACGGCCCCGTGTCCACCCATCTTCTCTTTCTTCATTAATTGCAGTTTGTCTGCATTAGTTGACCACGCCCCCGTGTCCGCTGGGCACGACCCCGTGTGCAGAAGCGTATCTGTACTATCAAGATTTCCTCAGATTCTGCGAATCTTAGAGTTGACCACGGCCCCGTGTCCGCTGGGCACGCCCCCGTGGTGGGTGATAGAAGCTTCTACAACTTCGTCTTTTCTGCAGAAACTTGGGCACGCCCCCGTGCTCATTGAGCATGGGGCGTGTTCAGCCTTCTGTTCTCTTGTTTTTGCTTGGGAAGATGTTGTTGGGCATGCCATGTTTACTCCTTTTGAACCCTAACAGAGGAACAGATAATGTAAAGCCAAAACCGGATCTCATCAGTGGACCATCAATAAGCAGCAGTTTACCCTATGCTCTCCCCTTGACAGTGGTTTTCTAACAGCTGATGAATCTTAAGTGCTGCTCAACTACAACAACTGATGAACCAAACACTGATGATACCTTAAAGACTGCTGAAGACAAACACTGATGCTCTATCTACTGTTGTTTCCTAAGTACTGCTGAAGACTCAAGCACTGCTCTCTCAAAGACTGATCACCTTTGAAGAATGCACTGAAGATTCAACATCTGTGCTCAGGCTACAACAGTGGAACGTGAAGCAGTAGTTTTCCTTAGCTTTGCATTTTATTGATCATCAGATGTTGCATGTCAGTAGTTTGTATAGAACAGTATTTGTAGTTTGTTAGGTCGTTAGATGTCACTATCATGGTGATGTCAGCTGAGGTAGATCAGTAGTTTGGTTTGCTATAAATATGATAGTATTCTGTACTGTTATACTTGATTCGTTTTGAGTGAGTTCACCTCCTCAATTCAATCCTTTCATCTTGTGCAACCAACTCTGGTGTATCAGGCTGAGGGGGAGCTTAGATTGTAAGCTTGCTGTAATCATTTGCTTTCTATTGTAAATCTTTTGACTCAATGAAATAGCAATTGTTTATCAATCTATACTTTCTTTTGATTATGTTTACAAAGTTTGCTACTCATTTCCGCTGCACTTATTCGTTTTATGCAAACAAACACAATCATAATGGCCCAAGATCCTAACAATTGGTATCAGAGCTTGGATAGTCAAATTTGATCTAACAATCAATTTGACATAACAGTTCAGCTCAAAAGTTATTGATACTAAAGGATTGGTTGTATTCAGTTGAAAAACAGAGTAACAAGTGAATCATGGTCAAAATGGTTATTCAAAAACTCTGTAAATCAACTAAGATGTCATATGACACACAAATCTCACACAACAAGTGTTTTCATGCATATGTCACTCATAGTTTTCAGATCCTAACAACATGAGTTTTCAGATCCGTAAAATATCTGATAAATTATGGGATCGTTCGATGTTTTCAAAATTGATTTCAATTGTTGTTTTGATATTTGTGATGTTTTCAATAAACACTAAAGTGTGTACCTCAGTTCAGCAGAACTTGTGTTCATCCAAAACATTAGAATACTGCTGACATAGAAAAGAGGGAAATAAAACTTTAGGCAAAATCTCTCATGTGCTCAAAGGCAAGTTGAGTACCTTCAAAGGACCAAATCAACTTTGTCCAAAACACATTGAGAAAATTAGGTATCAAAACTGTCATAATCATAGGTGAATGTGAGATCTGTAATAAAACATGATCAAATATGGTCAGATCTCTCAAAACATTGCTTCAAAATGATTATGGACAAAGTATGTTCAGAATATAATCTCCTAGTGAGTATTTCTGAACATATGAATGAAAAGGGTAAAAAGGGAAAAGGAAAAAGGAACAAATCTCAAAGTGTAGCTATCTCAAAAACTTTTGAAATCAAAAGCAAAAGAGTATAAGCATAAAACACTCTTGAGGTTCAAATTAGATCATCAGTGGTCATTGTGCAACTGTGTGCATTCATCAATACAGGAATTGTTCTGGTAACAATAGCATCTTCAGTGATGGTGCTTAAAAGGAATTTACAATCAATTGACAAGAAATTGACCCAAACAATGGTCAAAATAACTTGAGAATAATATGATCATGAATTTATCGGAAAATTGTCGGATCCTTTTGATTATTTTCAAAACTTCCTTTGATTTTTGGCTTAGTTTTCCTCTAAAATAAAAACCAGATGTTTTTTAAGAAAATATATTATGATCTTTTACTCATTTTTTATAGTAAAAGTTCATCTCTGGTCTGGATATAATTACCTTATTTTTGTGTGTAATTACTATCCCTAAACTGATCAAAAGGAAATGACACACATATCAAGGTCATGTTAAGCTCAAGTTTGGTTTTCACAGATCAAAAAAATTGATTTCAAATTGACTTAGACTACTGAGATACTCATGTTCTAGTTCCAATAATTAGACACAAAATGAGTAGCTCTAGTAGAAATGTTTTCATCACCTGGGATGTTAAACTATTGTCTAAAATAATAGACATTTGGCAAATCCTTGAACAAAATTCCATGTAGATAACTGCTGACAATTTAATCTTGATAATTTACATCTAAAATGTATTTTGTTAAGAATAGCATCTCAAATGCTCAACAGATGTTAGATAAGATACTGTGCCTTCACAAAGCAAAATCAAGTTCTACATCTAAACAAGCAGATGCTAACATTGTTTGTCAAAAGTTGAAATACTGTTGCACTATCAGTTGAACCAATTTTATCTTCTACCACTGTTGTTTCTAAAGTGCTGTTGTGCCTTAACATCTGCTCACTAAAGTCTGTCTACTGCTAAAGTGTCAACCCCCCGTTCTCCAAAACACTGATGTTTAAAATCTTTGTTCCATCCACTGTTACATCCACTGCTTCAGTTTATTACCGTTGTAACTACTGATACTTGATCCATCAGTAGTTGTCAAAACAACTGTCCTCCATTATTTACCATTCCATCAGATGTTTGACACGTGGTCAGTTTTTAGCCTTCAGATCAAAATAACCGCTGCCACATCAGCAATCACTTTTTCCCTAAATAAAACCCTGATTAAATCCAAACAGGGTTTTACTGTCGAATTGAATTCCAAAAGTTCTCTTCTCATAGCAATTTCCCTCTCATAACTCCAAAAACTTCTTCGATCTTCTTCATCCAAAATGACGAAACCAAAATCGAAATCAAAATCAAAACCATCATCTTCCTCCACAACAGCAGATGCCACTCAAATGGCCGCTGAAACACCGGAGATTCGCTACAAAGCTCCACACAACTATGTAGGTATACTCACAAAACCTACCGATAACCACACTTTCGACTCCATCCTTGACATCATTTCTGCATCAAAGTACAAAACTTTGATAACAGCAGACGCTCCTATTTACCTTGATACCCAGAGAGAGTTCTGGAAAAATGCCACCCTTGAAAAACAAGGAGATATCATCGCCGCCATCAACTCCTCGATACAGGGTAAGAAGGTAAACATCTCACCAAAATCCATCTCTGAAACCTTTAAACTTGATGATTTAAATGGAAAAACCTCATTTACAAAAGACGAGTTGGTAAAGGATTTCATGAACAGGGGCTATGCAGAACAACCAAATAGGGATACCCTACAAAAGGGTTACTTCCCTTCTGCACCCAGATTTTTATTCCACACACTGCTCATGTGTGTTTCTAATAAAACAACGTCTTTTAATGAGATACCAACGAAAATCCAATGCCTGGGGTATGCAATTTTAAATGATAAAAACTATAACTACTCCCAGGAAATATTTGATGATTTGGTAAAGAACGTTGATAATAAAGCATTTCTGCTCTTTCCAAGATTTCTAAGCTACTATTTTGAACAAAAATTTGTTGAGAAAGATGCAGAATTGCCCAAACAAGGTGTCTCATTCAAAATAAACTGTTTAACAATTGAAACATTTTCGAGAATAATGGCACCAATAAAATTAAAAACAAAGGAGGCTGAGCAGGTTTCAGAAACAGCTACTGATCCTCAAGCAACCACTGCTGAGCCCACTGCTCCAGGTGATCAAAGTAGCACACCCACTGCTTTGAAACCAACACCTGCCACCAAAAAGACCAAAAGAAAAACTTCCAGAAAACCCACCAAACCCACACCAAAGGCAACTCTGGAAGATGAGATCCCAGAGTCAATGCCAGTAACAACACAAAAGTCACAAGAAACCACTGCTGCTACTTCCTCACAGCAGATGGAAGAAAGATCTCAACCCCAGCCTAAAACTCCTCCTGCATCCTCACAAAAGGATCAGGTTGTAAGCACAGGGACACCAAATTATGAAGCTCTGTATCCACTCGGATCCATCTTCCACAGTCCTGATCCCAAGGACATGTCTCTTTCAACACCCATACCCTCACCAATCATATTGCCACAATCAATAATACCCCTGTTGCATGCAGTTGATATGGCACAGACACAAAACAGTTCCTCTCTGTCACCTATTACTGAGAGCATACCTCCACAAGTGACTGGGTCTGATGCTCATGCCTCTACTAACCCAGCAACAGCTGAGGAGGTTACACCCCTTGAGTTACAAGTAACTCTCGGTGGTAGTTCAAGTGGAGCAACAACTACAACTGATGGATCAACAGATCTTCAGTTGGACAGTTGTTACATAACTAAGACTCCCTTGAAGGCAATTTCTTCCATGGCAACATCGGTAACCACCAGTGAGTTATCTTTAACTGCTGGTAACATCAAAGGATTATCGAGTGCTGAAGAAAGAAGTCCCTAGTACCAAGAAAAAGGGGCATCAATGGATGACTTTTGGGCCACAGCTCCTAAGTCACACATTGATACAACCACTGCTGGTGGGGATTCAGATGATCCTGTTAATTCAGGTGATGATTCAAAATACAATGAATTGACGGCCAGAGTTGAAAATCTAGAATCTTCTGTCGCCGAAATAAAAGATATGGTGCAGCAGCTGTTAGAAGCTCAAAAAGCCCAATCAACTGTTCCTCCTGCTCAAGCACCTGCTCCACAAGCATTTGCTGCAAATGAGCTTTGGAATATCTTCCAGCCCATGCTTGAACAACAGCAACAAATGGTTGCTAAAAAGCATGCTAATCAAATACAAATGTTGACCAACATGGTGGAATCTCGGTTCAAAGACACTCAAGCAGACATCAAGGCTATAAAAGCTAGCATACAAAAGACTGCTCAGAGTGAGAAAGGTCCATCTACCATTTTCTTCATGGATACACCCCTGGCAGATAATGCCAAAAAGGGGGAGAAAACCAAGCTGAAAAAGAAAGGTATAGAAGATGGGATATACAGTGAACCAGAAAAATCCAAAACCTCAAAAACTTCAACAGCTGATACAACAGTAGTTACAAAAACTGCTGACAGTAGCCAAACAGCTGCCATTATATCAACACACACACCTCCAACACACACAACTACTGTTTCAACACACACCACCACAACTACTGCTCCACCACCATCATCATCTGTGTCTATAACACAAAAACCACCACTATCATCATCTACAATCATATCACCACCACTGCCTCCTGCCATAAAGCAGAAGACAGCAAATGTTACAACATCTGTTGTAATGACAATAGTGGTTGAAACACCAGTTGCTTCAACTACTGTCAGTCAATCACAGTCACAAACCACTGATCCACCCAATACATCACCAGCCTCCCCTCCTTTAAAAAGGAGAAGGGTTTTCATTCCTGATGATGAGTCACCACCACCATCACATCCTCCATCCCCTGCTCAAAAGCAGAAGACATCTGCTGACACATCAGCAGTTGTAATAACAACAGCAATTGAGACACCAGTTGTTTCAACAGTTGTTAGTCAACCATCCACCACTGCTCTATCCTTTCCTATATCTCAACCTAAGCTCTTTAGTAGAAAAAGAAAGCCAATCACTGCCAATGAAGGGATACATGATCCAAATGCTGCACAGTATCCACTGGAACTTGAAGCCATTAAAAATGAGATGAAGCAACTTTATACAGAAGAAGATCCCTCAAAAAGAAAATTCTCTTAACTCATAGGCTACATAGCACCAGAAGATATTAATGATTATCTCAAGATAAAGGCAAGGCAAGCTAAAGTAAAAGCTAAGGTTGACAGTGAAAAAGAAAAGTTAAGCGAAGAAGGCATTGCTAATAGACTGAAGTTCTACCTTGCAAAGGTTAAGCAGATGGAAGAATTTGCACAAGAGCTAGACAAAGAAAAGGCTGATCAGAAGAAGAAGTTGAGAGAACAACTTCTAGCCTTCATCATGAAAGAAAAGTTCTATCCTGCTGAAGAACAACAGTTTAAAGAATGGCCTTTAGTAGCTTTAAAGCATGAGGCTGAAAGGATCCAAAGAATCAAAAATGATCCTTCAAAGAAAAAGAATGCTCCAAACTAGAGTAAATACAAAAAGCTCATTGCTGACCTCACTACTGAATATAAAGGAAAGAAAAAGGAGTTAGTGGATGCTAAGGTGGACACTGCTGAAGCCATATCAAAATGGTCTAGGCAGTAAACTGATGAAGCCTATGAGAGGCTGAAGAAAAGGAAGAAGAGAGAACAAATGGTGAAGCTGGAACAACAAATTGAAAGCCTCAAAACAATGCTAAAATCAGCAGACAACCTTACTCTTGTGACAAACCAAGAAGAAGGTAAACAGCTGTCTGACAAGGAGGTCAAAGAAAAGGAAGCAGAGTATCTCAAAGACACCATCATGAAAATGGGTCTAAAAGAAGATAGCTCAGTAAGAATTCAAAACCTTTTTAAGAAGGTATTAAACAGTCCTGCATCCCCAAACACTGCAACAGGCATGATAGAAAAAGAAAAACAAGAGCTTACTGGACAAGAAACTGCAGAAGACATAGCTGCAACAAACAAAGTCATTGAAGAAGCTTTCAAAAGAATGTCTGAAAGTTTGCATGTGTTTTCAAGGCCATCATCCCTCAACTCATCTGAAAATAAATCTCTCCCAAGAAACCCATTAGGCTTAAAAATACTAAAGTGGATGTCTGATCAAAAGACCCACGTATTGACCTTGGTCAGAGCCAATGGTGAGGTGAAGTATATATCAAGGAAAGAAGCACTTGGCCTAAGTGTTGAAGATTTGCAGGATCTCCTTGAACTTTCACTGTGTAGGGATGAGGATGACCAGAGTGCAAAGGAATTTGAAGCTGTATTCAAAGAACAAGCTAAGGCACTCTTGATGAGTAATAAAGGTCCTGAATAAGGAAGGGTTTTGGCATTATCTGTTCCAGGGGGAGATTGTTGGGATTGAACCCTAACAGAGGAACAGATAATGTAAAGCCAAAACCGGATCTCATCAGTGGACCATCAATAAGCAGCAGTTTACCCTATGCTCTCCCCTTGACAGTGGTTTTCTAACAGCTGATGAATGTTAAGTGCTGCTCAACTACAACAACTAATGAACCAAACACTGATGATACCTTAAAGACTGCTGAAGACAAACACTGATGCTCTATCTACTGTTGTTTCCTAAGTACTGCTGAAGATTCAAGCACTGCTCTCTCAAAGACTGATCACCTTTGAAGAATGCACTGAAGATTCAACATCTGTGCTCAGGCTACAACAGTGGAACGTGAAGCAGTAGTTTTCCTTAGCTTTGCATTTTATTGATCAACAGATGTTGCATGTCAGTAGTTTGTATAGAACAGTATTTGTAGTTTGTTAGGTCGTTAGATGTCACTATCATGGTGATGTCAGCTGAGGTAGAACAGTAGTTTGGTTTGCCTATAAATATGACAGTATTCTGTACTATTATACTTGATTCGTTTTGAGTGAGTTCACCTCCTCAATTCAATCCTTTCATCTTGTGCAACCAACTCTGGTGTATCAGGCTGAGGGGGAGTTTAGATTGTAAGCTTGCTGTAATCATTTGCTTTCTATTGTAAATCTTTTGACTCAATGAAATAGCAATTGTTTATCAATCTATACTTTCTTTTGATTATGTTTACAAAGTTTGCTACTCATTTCCGCTGCACTTATTCGTTTTATGCAAACAAACACAATCATAATGGCCCAAGATCCTAACAGGCAGGACCCTCGTCTTGTTAAACAACGAGAAAAGAAACAGAAAAAGCAACAAAGAAAAGAAGTTGAAAAGGCTTTAAAACCAGAGGTTGTCCAAACGCAGTCTGTTAAATCAGATGTTAAAAATGAAAAACAAAAAGAGATTTAGAAACCAAAATCGGAAATTGTTTCAAGGGGAGCTACATCAATTCCGAATCATCAGGAAATGGATGTCACAATTCTTGATGATAACGGACGACCCAAGTCTGTGAAGGCTTGGGTCCCCCTCTCCAACCAATCTCTGAATGAGTGTGCAGGATGGTCCAGGAGGAACTATTGATAGTCTTAGGATTGTTGATAGTGGAGCGTCCATGCACAAGATCGGCGACATAAGGCTCCGAAATATTGTTACATCTAGGAGAATATTGTTGCCATTGATGGAGAGAAAGGAAAAAGAAAAGAAGACAAAAATTCCGATGAAGGAAATATGGTGAAATAATGTGGTTGAATGAAGTTGAAAAATTCGACAAGTTGAAAAATGTGCCAAAATTTGGTTGTTATGGTTTTTGATCGGGTCGAGAGGAAAGATTCCAATGAAGAGTACGCGCCTGCAGCACGTCTGAAGCGTTTTGAAGATTCATGGATTTTTCTTTTACGAGAAGTTCAAAGTCCACAAGATGAACGTGTAGGGTACTTTTCTCTACGGTGTGATTGAAGAAAATATGTTTGTTGAACAAACCAACCGGGTGTGCGGATACCTTGGAGTGGATTGAACAACCGCACACTACTTCTAAAGGAGAAAGACGAAAGACCTTTGCTGGTGCAAAAACATGTGGAATACATCATGCATGGCCCGACCAAAGATGATGTGTACAAGTTTTCCCACATGCTCCTTTGCTTCTTACCAGCCGGACCCGGAGGTTTCTAGTCTTATTGTTGTGAAGAGATTTCTCGGTTAATTGAAGTAGCTGCAAAATTGACCTTGAAATCCACACCGCGTGGATATCCAGTTTGGGAGAGCACTCAGATTCCTGCCAATGCACGAAGAAGTTGAAGGATTACGGTTTTAAATTTCTAATATCTCCTATCCTTGTCGATACTTAAGCTGCTTTTTGAATTACTAACATCTCGTACAGCACTCCTTGACCAGACACGTTGATCTCGAATATCACCTCACACGTGATCGTTTCAATATGAAACTCGTCAATGTTGTTTTGGTCCACACCGATTACCGACATGCCAACTGATTTTTCCAAAATTCGATAAATCAATTCTGATTAAAATTACTTTTGGTAAACAGCATCGAGGTAAAACATGAGTTAAACCAACATTGGAAAATCATTTTTGTATATATCTCTTTGTGTTTTTAATTTTTCATAGTTTTTACATTTTAGGGGGAGTAAATCCAAATTTGAAAAATTCAAAAACATCGAAAAATTTCAAAAACACAAAAACAATAGAAAAACAAAAATGAGTTTCCTGGCGAGAAAAAGAGAAAATGATAGTACATCAGTGGTTTGTCCAAACCTCTTTAAACCTTAAAATGAAAAACGATAAACAGCTCTATATAAGATGTATCGGTAGGCTCACAATCATTTTAAAGTGTGCAGGGTGATATAAACTTAAATCGACTGAAGACCAGGTGGGAACCGCTCATTGGCATATGGTCTTGGTACCGAAATTTCGTTTGATAGATTGCCAAGGTTCTGAGATATTTGGTCTTTATGCTGTTTATCATCTGGGTATCATGGTTGTTTCTTTTACCGAAAAATAACGGGGACGAAGTCTAGATCTTCCATGATACCATACATACATGTACATATTGTATACGACCTCAATAAGTGATCAACAATCACATGTCCAAACAAAATAAGTGATAATATATGACATTTATCCGGGAGTCAAGTTCGTCTCTTTGCTGTACGTTTGTACTGACCTGTTCACGGACTTGCTCCTGTGCCCTCATGCATATGAAAATCAAGTTCCTCATCAATAAGTGATTCTATCACATAGGGCTTGTTTTCAATCAAAATAAGTGAGTATCTCACATTTTCATATACGTCAAAACAGATGATAAATGGTATACTCACCAGTAAGATGAACTCTTGAGCATACCTTGATACGGGAATGTGTCGTGTCGTGTCGTGTGTGGATGAACACCGGTCGGTAAGTATAAATCATACCTTAACGTATCCCCTCGCCATGATTACATCTGATAAGTTGAGCTTAAGTGGACAACAATACCTATAATCGTTATAGGATGATGTTAACTAACTGAACAACAAGAGCATTTTTTGTGTGACCGTACACTGATATGATTCTCTTACCCTCGAAACTCGCAAAAAGAATGTCTGTAAATATTTGTTTAATGCTTTCAGTTTCTGCATCTCTGTATATATTTATTTACTGCACTCTGTCTTTACATTTGAAATATTCAAAATTCCAAAAAGATTTTAGGTGTGTTTTAATATAAATTTTATAAAAGCCAAAAAGATTTTATTTCTAATCTTTTTTGATTAACCGATGTTGGAACTCGAGTCTTCGTTACCTGAAATCTATTTCAAAAACCAAAACAACTGCATCTTCATAAACGGTCGAAATTTGCAAGTTTTTGAAAGTTAAAAACCAAAATCGAATAATTTTTTAAACTTTCAAACTGTCGGACGGTAGTTGATTGATAACTGATCACATGTGTGTCGTTTGTTTATGTTAACTATATTCCAAGCGTTTGTTCTCATTACGCGTTTAGCTTTATTGTATGTGCAGATGCGAACGTGATAGAAGACAAGCTTCGGAATGAAGACACAACGTGGAGGCACTCAAAAGATAAAGATGATCGAGTTGCCGCTGACCTATCATCAACACCTCAAGGATCTAAGTGCTGAAAATGGAGTTTATTTTAAGGGGGAGTTTGTTAACACACTTCCTAAATGAAAGGGGGAGTTTGTTGATATACTTTCTACTTACGAGGCATGAAGACTTTGAAGATCCTCCGACATGGAAGACATGGAAGATGAACCTTACGAGTAGCGTCCAAGGGGGAGTTTGTTGATACACTTTATGTGGACGCGACTCGGTTCGGTTCGACTCGGTTAGGTTCGGTTCGAGCCTGATGTCACGACATTCCTCCGTCGTGCGCCCCAGAGTTCGACACGCGAAGCACGAAGAGCCATGAACCGTTTCCCACCGACACATCATCATGACATCACCATGATGATGTCATGTGAAGACTTTTCAATGCATGGTCTACATGTAAACGTGAATTCATGATATATATATATATATATTTATTTACTAGACATGCACATGGAAACATCATACTAAAGACATGTGAATATTGACCACAAAAGACCTGCATATGTGGCGAAAACATGTTGAAGAAAAACATTTTTTGTCAATTTGGGAGTGTGACGAAACACACCTTGTTTCGTACATTGGTCTTTCGTCAAGGTCCTTTGTGGACTGAGATGTTTCGTCGGGTCTATGATCTTTCGTCGGCTCCATCATGTTTCGTCAGCAAGTTTCGTCGACCTGTTTGCTATATAAGCAGCAGATATGAAGACAGACGAGTAGCACACCAAAGAGCCGGTAGGAGCTTAGAGAGAGAGTGTAGAGAGAGAGTTGTCTTTGTGCTTGTTCTTGTATCATCTTGTAACAAAACTCTTCTCGATCTAATATATGAACCCGTTAATTATTGAATCTTGTTATTGTGCTTACTCTCTCGCTCGGTTTGTGTCGCAACGAGGATTCCGCACTCGTTACGGCACCCGAAACAGGAAATCATCTAAGTCCGACGATCCGTATCGGGACCTACAGTACCAAGTGCTCGATATACACCGATCACAAAAGTCTCCAGCACATACTTAATCAAAATGAATTCTATAATAAGTAACTTAAAAAACATTTTTAAGGATCGTATCGTATCGTATAGTATAAGTCTCGTATAAACCTCGGATAGGCCTATGGATGTCGTATCGTATCGTATAGTGTGTAGTATAAGTCTTGTATAGGTCTTGTATATGCCTATAGGACTATACGAGACCTATACTACACCTATAGGCCTATACGGGTGTTCTATGGTATACTATAGTATCGTATCGTATTGTATCTTATCATATAGTATCATATCGTATAATGTATAGTATAAGTCTCGTATAGGTTCCCTATAGGTTTTGTATGTGCCTATAGGCCTATACGGGACCTAAGCCACACCTATAGGACTATAAAGGACCTATATTGCACCTATATTCTTATACGGGTGTTGTATAGTATCTTATAGCATCTTATCATATTGCATCATATCGTATCGTATAGTGTATAGTATAAGTCTCATATAGGTTCCCAATAGGTCTTGTATGTGCCTATAGGCCTACAAGGGACCTAAACCACACCTATAGTACTATACGAGACTTATTCTACACCTATATGCCTATACGGGTGTTATATTGTTTCTTATAGTGTAGTATAAGTCTCATACTGGTCCGTTATAGGTCTTGTATATGCCTACGATACTACATCTATAGTTTTAAACGAGGGTTATATGTGACTTATACTATATGATACAACACATATACGAGACATATAATACACTATACGATACGATATCACACTTATAGGCTTATACGAGTTCAATACGTGACCTATACTACACCTATACGATACGATACGATATGATATTTATCATATAAAAATGATTAATATTGTATAAAAAAGTTTGTAAGAAATACTTACTTTTTTATCTATTTAAATAGAAAACTTTTTTTATAGAACTTTACTAAAACGATTAATATTATATAAATGTTTCTAAAATAAATTAACCTTTATTTAGGTTGTGGTAGTCTAAAATATTTGTTGTGCGTTGTAACATTAAAACATTACTCTTACTCACCCATTAAAAGAATGAAAGGTTTTGTGTTTCAAGCTTGTTATTCAATATTTTATATGCAAATAAGCTTATTTATATGTAATTTTACATGTACAAGACTCATTTTTACCAAAGTGCATCCATCCATGTAGTTATCGATTTTTTTGGATGCAAATTTCCATTAAACCAGCCAAATGGAAAAAAAAAGTTAGTTTTGCACAATTTTGAATCCATATGAGATTGTGTATTTATGCTTATCACATAGTTATTTTGAATGTAGATATAAGAGGTGCATACGAGCCAAGTTTGGGCTCGGGATCGGGTTCGGTTTGATTAAAGCTTCGTTTCTAAAGTTTGAGCTTGGTTTGTAGATAATTTTTCAAGTTCGAGCTCGGCTCAGGCTTGGGTTTGACTCGTTTATTATTTATTAATTACCTTATATTATATATAACTAGTTTAGAACCCCGTGTTATACACGGGTTGCATGAATTTAATTTTTTATAATAAACGATGTAGTTATATTTTTAAAATACCATGTATATTGCACGAGATAAATAAATATATATAATCGATTAACACGTACAGTCGTCAAGATATGTATTTAAATGATAAATTTGATGTACTATTTATTTATTAAAATTTTAATTTATTTTTTTATTTATTATTAGGTTTAGAAACATCTGTATTACATGTGATAGAACCAATAAAATATTAGATGATTATTAATAAACGAGAAAAATAAAATAAGTAGTAAATAAATAAGAGAGATCCATGAAGTTTGTAATTTATTATAATTTTCTTATTATCATTATCTAAATTATATAGGAAAAAGAAATTGAAAAATAAGATAAGAAGATTATTAATTCAAAGTTTGATAAAAAAATGTTATCCTTAATAGAAAAAAGAAATTAAAAAATAAAATAAGGAGGCACCAGAGATTGACATGTGTCGAAAGAAGATTTTTATTTATTAGTATAGAAAGATTATTTACTTTTTTATAATTTTACAAATGTTAATTTTTTTTTATTGGAGTATCTATTTAATCTTTCTATACTAATAAACAAAAATCGTTTTTGGACACGTGTCATTCTCTGGTAATTTCTCACCATTATTTTTTATTTATCTCTTTTATTAAATAATAATAATACTAATATTAAACATCAATTTAACTAAATCTATTTATCTCTTTTGTTTAATTGATTTCTTTTTAAACTCTAAAGTTTCAATCTTTGGCAATTTAAGTCTAAAGTTTAAATCTTTGGTATTTTAACCCCTTTGATTAATTTAATTTTTCACTTCTAATTCAAAAGTTTTCATCTTTTGTAATTTAATCTCAACACTTTTTTTACTTTCAACTTTAGTCTCTTATATATTTTTCATCTTTCATAAGTTCTTCATTTAACGTGTCGTTCTAAATTTCTGACTTAACACGCCGCAACGTGCGTGTGGGGTTCAACGTTTTTTAATCTATTTTTTCCTGTTTGACATATCCGTCGCAGCGCGTCTATTTTCCCCCTTTAATAGGTCTGTCGCAACGTGCGAGTCAGAGATCGACTTAGTTATTTTTTTCTCGGTTTTACACACAGGCTCGTGGTTATGTGAGAAAAGTTTGCCTTTCATCTAACATGATATATAACTAATGAATCCCCGCCGCAATATTGCGGCGGGTGGTAATTCTAGTATATTAATAATAAAAAGTATAAAAACAGGAAGCTCTTTCGGGCTTACGAGGTGGCTCGAGTTTGATAAATGAAGCTCAGGCTAAGCTCGTGTTTGATAAATGAAGCTCGGGATCATCCTCGTTTATTTCTATAAATACATTAAAAATTTTTAGTATAATTATATTTGAAATATAACCTTTGATTAATTGTGGATTACGAATCAGAATTATAAAAAAATAATAAATAATCTATAAAAAAAGATAAAATAAAAGTCAAACAAAACCCTATATATACATCTCTAGGGTTTTCAGAAGCCATAGTCTTCTCCACGTCTTTACCATCACTAATAAGAGATTCACATCAATGGCTACTTCAAAGGTTTCTTTGAAACTTTTAATACACAAAAAGCAACAACGAGTATTGTTTGCAGAAGCTGGCAAGGATTTCATTGATTTTTTATTCAGTCTCCTCGTTTTACCAATGGGCACCGTGATCAGACTCTTGGGCGATCGAGACATTGTGGGTGGCTTGGCTAAGCTTTACAAAAGCGTCTCAGATCTGAACAATGACTACATACAGCCAAACCAGAATAAGGACGTCCTCTTAAAACCGAAATCTTCGGCTCCATTCTCCTCTCCTAAACTCCCCCTGCTTCCTAGTGAAGCATTTTCATCATCAACCACATTGTACCAGTGTCGGCATTGCAACACTCTTTCTACTTATCCCCGTACTTGTCCGGTTCTAGATTGTACGCGTACAATGTACGTCTCGCCGGCCCCGGGTTCTTCAACTGGTCTTTACAAGTGTACGTCTAAAAGCTGCAACATGCGATCTACTACTATTCGCATGTGTCCGTCTTGTCCCAATTCATATATTTGCTCTATTGATGATGACTTCATTTTGAAGTCCGCAGCGGATGCAAAGCCGGGAGTAGGATTCGTAAAGGGATTGGTGACATACATGGTGATGGATGACCTTGTTGTTTCTCCCATGTCCACAATCTCTAACATCACTTTGCTCAACAAGTTCAACATCAAGGATTTGGGTGATTTACAGGAGAAGGTTGTTAATATGGGCATGAATGAGGTATTTCGGTTACATCTTTTGCTTACTGCTTCCTAGCTAGTATAATTTACACACAATGAACAGTGACGGACTCAGGATTTTTATTCAACGGGGTCCATTTTTGTCGGTCTTTAAAATTTTCATAACAGAGCATTAAAATTTCGGGTCGGTCCTCGTTCGGGTCGGGTCAGGGTGAGGTTTGAATTAGATTTAAAAAAAATACAGAAACAGAAAAAACAAGTTATACAAGGATTGAACCCATGACCTCTTGTTGGTAAAGACTAAAGATGGTGGTTTACCACTACACCAACTTTTCTTTTCTTTTTATGGTGTCCACCTTGGGGTTGTTTGGTGTTGCGTTTGCAAAATAGATTATGCGTTTTCAAAATACATTTTGCATTTTTAAAACTGCGTTTTGAAAAAACATGTACGTACATGCTTCTCCAAAACTGCGTTTTGGAGGCAGATAATCACTTTTTCATCCAAACACTTTTTAGATTATTTATGTTTTACAAACACAATAATCAAATAATCACTTTAAAACGTAATCCCAAACACCATCCTAATTATATTTATGGGGTACTTAAAAAAATTAAAATATTAAATCTACTATTTTTTTAAAAAATATTGGAGTTCGGAAACCTCGACCCGCTCTATGTGGATCCGCTCTGCACACAAATACTAGCCTGTTGTCTTCCTATTGTTTTAGGTTTAAAACGTGAAAGTACTTTATCAATTTAGTGTTACAAAGGTGTGGTTTTATGTCAGGGCTTAACAATGTTTTTAACGAGGCAATCAAGATTTTTTCCTAAAAAATGCACTATTTCTTTTTAGGTCACTTGGATTCGTAATAAAATAAAGCTTTGTTACTACACAAAAGTAGATAATAGTTGTTAAAAGCTATCACATCTTGCATCAACACCCATTTTTCAGGCGAGATGAGTCAGTTGCGCTATAAGTCAGGGAAATTGCACTTTAATTCTCTAGGAAAATTCTCCAAATTCCGACAAGATTCTAGCACGATTTTTGCTTAATCTAAGGAAAACATACACTAATATTTTAGAACTTTTGGTACTAAATAGATGATATAAAGTATTATATAATATATTTTGTTTATTTTATTTGAAGAATAGTATTCTTTTCCCAATACATAATATATTTTAAACTTTTTTTCTATTCGCGTTTTATTTTTCTCAGGCCCTCACTCTTTTTGTGCTTTGCGCCTGGGCCCCGGGCGATACTTGTGCGCCTTAAATAACTTTGGTATAGATAATCATGATGTTACATCTGGTGAAATAATTAATCCCAATACTGAAAACATAGGTGATAAAGTATATTTATTTTGTTGATTGATATCATTAAATAAGAACCTAAATATGTTTAAAGAACATATAATTTTAAGTTATCTTATGTATATATACTCTTTCAATGATATAGGGCCTGGAACTACTGAAGCATTCACTGAATTCTAAGACGGTGCTCACAAATGTTTTTCTTGGTGACAATATGAAAAAGCGTTTTTCTTGGTGTGAAAAAGCGAAAAAGTAATGGTAGTTGATGGTTATGGACTTGTTTAAAGGTACAATTTATGAGTTTTAATGTTTTTCTTGGTGACTATATGAAAAAGAGTAAAAGTAATGGTAATTGATGGTTATGGACACTTTATGAGTTTTCTTCTAATTGTTTAAAGGCCAAAGTATCATATGATGGGCATGTTTATTCACCCAAACCATATATAGACTTGGTTCATGAATATGAGTTTATTATACTGGTACAAATTTATATAAAGAGTTTATTTATTTATTATTTTTTTAACGGCAAGGAACGACGTGTCAACCACCGTGACACCGGGCGCTGTGGTCAAGGTCGACTAGTCGACCGCCACCAGCCCCTTGGCTCTCCCTGCGCGGAAACCCGACCGAAGGCACGACAATGGAATAATCGTTAAAACTCTGCCTCCCATCCAAGACAAACCGACGTCACCCGTATTCGCCCTTCACCTGAATGCCATAAAGGGTTTTATTTATTTCGGAACAAGGTATTCCGTATTTAATGACGACCATATCCCAACAGCATGTTGTCAAGAAAAGTTGTCTATGGCAACAACTTTAACACCAATACCTATGATGTATGTGCTGACTACATGTTATCGGGAGACCCTGTACTGAGGACTTATTAAGCTATAGTGATGACTTTTGTCGTAGTTAAAGGTGCAAATTCTTGTAGTGATCGATTTGGGTTTTATATCCGATCAAAACATTTCCACTGTGTTCTCGAGTCTCATTTAACAGGGGGAGGGGAAAGAAAATGAATTAAGAGAGAAAATGAGGGAAAATATGTGATTTTTTTCGTGTTTCCGAGTTTAATGAAAAGTAAAGAAAAAGAGAAGAAAACAAGCATTTTATATGTTCCCGAGTTAGGAGAAAAGGAAAAGAAAGAAAAGAAACAATTTTACTATTATACACTTTAAACATAAAACATTTTAATTAAGCTAAAATATGTGATGCATGACATAGCAACTAATGTCATAAAATGGTCGGATGAACCAATAAGTTCAGATCTACAAAAATTTATTATGCTTCCAATTTATTTATTAAATATAATTAAAAAAGAAACTTGCAGACAAAAGAGGGTGGGTAAATTTTGGTGTGTTTTGTACGTGGTCCATTTATTTTGATATAAACTGTAAAAAAAGAAACATTAAAGTATTTGCAGACAAAAGTGATGATCGGAGTTCCAGTGCGGTGGCGGTGGTGAGATAACGGAAGGTTTGCGACAATATTTATCTACCATAACTGAAGTTGAGATTTATTAGATTGGAGGGTAACTTAGTAATTTATAAGATTTTCTCTCATAATCTCTCCAATTTGTAAGGATGAATATATGGATAAATTTTCTTTCTTTTTCCCCCTCTTTCCATCCCCTCCCCTTGTTAAATGAAACTCGGGAACATGATTTTTCATATTTTCTTCTCTTTTTCCTCCCTCCCCCTGTTAAATGAGACTCGGAAACAGAGTGTTCGTCTCACATGTAGGTGGTGGGGTGCGGGGTTACGTTTGAGATCGTGTATTGATTGTTTGTATCTAGGTATACATTATATCATATTTGGATTTTCCAGGACATCCTTTGATAGATCAATATTGATCCATAAAATTATTAGAAATCGACCAACAATATATTCACCATAAGTTATTCAATTTACAAAAATATTCGAAGTTAGTAAGTATTTATCTATCTATACTATATACTATATATATAAAGGATCATTCATTAAAGCTATCTATTTTTATAGATAATTAATATCAATTAAAATAAAATTATAAAATTAAATTTAATATAAATTTAAACAATTCGTATAAGAGATAATATAATTTATTTATTTTATTAAACTAAAGTAGTTAAGGGTAGAACCTATTTCACAAATGTTTTTTTTTTTTTTTTTGAACGGATCACAAATGTTATAACGGGTAAACAAAAATATTAATCAATGTTTATTGTTTCTATACTTTTATTTTCGTGTTCAACTCTCAACTCAAATACGGTAATCACTATGTTTACGTGACATTTATAAAAACCATCACGGTAATCACCCCATCCATCGTATATCGAGTATATCTGTTAGTTTTTTTAAGATATAAATTTTTATTAGATTTATTCAACCCGTCTAATAAACGAGTTTTTTTTTATAGATATAACATTTTTATTTTTTATTATACCAAATTACATTTATGTAACTCGTGTAATACATGGAGCTTTTAAAAATATAACTTTCTTATTATGTTGTATATAAAATTAGATTTATTCAATCCATATAATGTATAGGGTTTATAAAGATATAACTTTTTATCGTTTGGTATATAGAATTACATGTGCTCAACCTGTATAACACATGAGTTTCTTAAAAATGTAACTTTTTTCATTATTTAATATATAAAATTAAATTTACTTAACCCGTACTATACACATGGTTCTTAAAAATACAACTTTTTTATTATTTAATATATAAAATTACATTTATTAAACCCATGTAATAAACGAGATTTTTAAATATATATTGTTTTATTATTTGGTATATAAAGTTGCATTTATAATCAACCCGTCTAATAAACGAGATTTTTAAAGATATATATTCTTTTATTATTTGTGTTGGACCGGTTTTGACCCTAAATAGTCAGTAGAGAACATTCATCTTCGCGTATAAAGGCGGAATCAATGTACACGAAGTAACAACAGCTTTTCCTCTTTAATTCCTTCTATATTAATGCTTTCTGAATTGATTTTGACAGAGTTCCGTTACAAAGCATATGACTAGGTTTCGCTCCAAGTTACAAATGAAGTCACACATGTGGGTATTTATAGTTTAACTGATTTCGCTCATATGGCATGTCCTATGAGCGAAACCCCATGTGCACTTATCAGCCAAACCACCTAGTACCATAAGAGCGAAACCCTAAGTCCTTATAAGCGAAATCCCTATTCTAATGTTCATATAAGCGAAACCTCTAACATTAAACCTTAATTTGACTTTCAAGCTCCTATGATGACTTAACTTGACCTAAGACTCAATGTATACGTAGTCAACAGACATTTTGTGCACCAACAGACTCCCCCTTGGATGTTAACGAAGTCTTCAGCTCCGAGTCTTCAGTCTTGGTCTTTTCTCCAACTCTCTGTCTTCACATCATAAGCATTCTATCTTCACAAGTTCACAATCTTTTCCTGGCTTCATTTTCAGACTTCCTTTTGACCATTGATCCAGACTCCCCCTTTCACAGACTCCCCTCTCGATATGCTAGAATCTGAGGTTTTGATCTGGTTCAAGCTTTGACAGTTAGCTTCCATGGGAATGATGAAGTCCAAAACATGTGTCTCAAACATCAAACATTACAATTCTATCTTTTCACAAAAACCTGCAAATTCAATCAGCTTTAAAAATCCACTCAAGTATTCAGGTCCAAGTTAATGACCCTGATTACTCAATTAATCTACCAAGTCCAATTTAATGACCTTGGTTGATCTTTTGACGATACAGACTGATTTTGTAAAAACAATTTCAAACGTTTTCTGAAAAATGTAACAAGCATCAAACTAATGAACTTGTTTTAACTTTGAAAACATCTCAAACTCCGACAAAGTAAGCTCTCCTCATTCTTCAGCTCAGAACTTTTCCTGCATCTGCTTCAATCTTTGAGAATCCAACGATTAACTCACCACTTTGGTTTGTCAAAAATAAAGCAGAAATAAAATCTTTTTGGATTTTACTAAAGTGTTCTAAATTAAGAAATGAAATACAGAAACTTAAATTACAGAAAGTAAACAAAGTAAACTATATACAAACTTATTTTTGATGAGCGTGTCAAGGAATCATATCAGCTTTTCAGACGAATTACCAGTACCATTAAGCTTCATTTCATACTCAGACTTAAACAATTCACCTCGATTGTTGATATACTGATCCATCTAAAATTCTCACACAGATTTCAATCTATTCAGGATACGACTTAGGTGTCTTATGAACTTAGCTCATTCATGTGTCCCACCTCTTGAATATACTCCCGTATACAGAATCCCAGATATTCAGTCTTACAGGTGAGTATACCACAGATGATATCTGTCAGGGGTTAAATGCGAGGGCCGTGAGAGCTCAGGTCGATACTTTCATATACGCAGAGAGATGACGGCTTCGACTTATCAGTGTGTCCCCTTTAGAGGATCTTCTAGTTACAACAGCAACGACTATCAATTTTATTGTTTCATCAGCTTGCTGAGGGCGATGCTATGTTTCAAGAATTTGCAAAAAGTTTATTCGGGGACTAGGTCAGAACTTCCATTCAGCAGAAGTCCCGGAATAATACCCCAGATATCACTGAGTATAAAGACCTAGTATCTCAGAATATGAGACCTTTCAAACGAGATTTCAGGGGTTACCTATATATCCAAGTAGTGTTCCCACGAATTTCACAAGTTTGAAATTTTAGGTTTATATCCCGAATAAATCTACTAAATATGCGAAAACCTATCGACACATCATTAGTGAGACTGTTTAACTCATCTAAATTTTACAATTCTTTAGCATACTGTAATTGTCTAGCCGATGTACTATCATTTTCCCTTTTTACACATGCTCTTTTTCAATTTTCTATTGTTTTTGGATTTTTAAAATTTTATCTTGTTTTTGTATTTTTGCATTTTTTTACTGTTTTTGTATTTTCTGAAAATAAACTATATACATCTACTCCCCCTAAATACCAAAACAAGTAAAACTCGACAAACCATTGCAGATTGTTTCTCATCTTCATCCGCAACAGTACTCTCATCAACGCCAATTATGCCATCCGACACCGAAAGAAGCTTCATACCATTCAGTTTTAACAAATATTTAAACCGATTTTTATCAAAAGCTTTGGTATGTAAATCAGCTTTCTGTTCGTCAGTGTGGATTTTCTCAATTCGTATCAACTTTTTCTCGAAACAATCGCGAATAAAGTGATGACGAATCTCTATATGTTTAGTTTTAGCGTGATGTACTGGATTCTTTGTTATATTTATTGCGGCCTCATTATCAACAAAAAAAGATGTGTTAAGAAACTGCAAACCGTAGTCGCGCATCTGTTGCTGTATCCACAGGATCTGAGAGCAGCAACTGCTAGCAGAAACGTACTCCGCTTCACATGTAGATAGCGCCACAGACGTTTGTTTCTTACACTGCCAGGTGACCAACCGAGGTCCAAAGAACTGGCATCCTACAGTCGTTGATTTTGTATTGACTTTGCAGCATCCGAAATCCGAATCGGAATACCCTTCGAGCGTAAAGTCGCCTTTTCTAGGATACCACAACCCCAATGTAGGAGTTCCTTTCAGGTAGCGTAATATCCTCTTCACAATAATCATGTGCGAAGCTCTAGGGTTAAATTGATATCTTGTTGCGAGGCACGTTGGGTACATGATATCAGGACGTGAAGCAGTTAGGTACATCAAAGAACCTATCATGGAACGGTAGAACGTTTCATCAGCCCTGTCTCCGGTGAGATCTGGGTGAATCCCATGATTTGTTGCAAGTGCGGTAGCAGCTGGAGTAGAACTTGACATTCCAAATTTCTCTAGAATATCATGCACGTACTTCGTCTGGTGAATGAAATATCCCTCAGGTAGTTGTTCAACTTGTAGACCCAGAAAGAATTTCATCTCCCCCATTGATGACATTTCGAATTTTTTCTTCATCACCTGTTCAAAATCTTTGCACAATTTCTCATTCGTCGACCCAAAGATTATATCGTCCACATAAATCTGAACTATCAGAAGATGTCCGCCGACCTCTTTAGTGAAGAGAGTGGCATCCACTTTTCCACGTATGAAACTATTGGCGAGTAGGTGTTGAGACAAAGTCTCGTACCAAGCTCTCGGGGCCTGGTGTAAACCATACAGCGCTTTGTCCAATAAGTAGACCTTGTTTTTGTGGATTGGGTCAGTAAAGCCCGGCGGCTGACCGACATAAACCTCCTTTTTGACCTTCCCATAAAGAAACGCCGATTTTACATCCAACTGATAACTTTGAAGTTCTTCCAAGACGCAAATGCAAGGAAAATTCTGATTGCCTCTAGTCGTGCGACAGGAGCATAGACTTCAGTAAAATCAATCCCCTCCTGTTGACTAAATCCCTGAACAACGAGTCGAGCTTTATTCCTTACAACAACTCCTCTGTCGTCCCTCTTACACTTGAATACCCATTTCGTATTAATTTTCCTTTGACCATCCGGTAAATCCACTAGCTTCCACACTCCCAACTTTTCAAACTGACTCAAATCTTCTTGCATCACAATGACCCAAGAGCCTTCAGTAAGCGCCTCTTTATACGTTCTCGGTTCGATCTGCGAAATAAAACAACTTAATGAAAATTCAGTTTGTAAAGGTGCTACTGTAGAATAAAAACAAGTTAAGCCCTGGTCAATTTGACGTCTTATGCGAACGCCTGATTGCAAGTCTCCTATGATTAACTCCTCTGGATGATATGAAAGAGTTCACGGCATTACTTCGCTTGGAACATCCACATCACCTTCCAGATTAGTAACATTTTGATTTGCACTTTGTTCACCAACTTGGTTTGATTGACTTAAATCCTGAATCTGCTCCCCCTCAGAATCTGAATCTCCATGATCAAATATCGGCATGTTTTCAGATTCTTGATTATCATTCTCAACCGTTTGATTATCTTGAGCAACTTCATTCTGTTGGACATCATCGTGTTCACCAGCATTACTCGAACCTGCTTCATCATCATTCGAAGTTTCCTGTGGTCGCCTTGAATACTCCGCTGGAAACCTTTGCTGTGACTCGTATTCACGCAAAATATCCAATTCATCAAAGAAATCTTCTTCTTCTTCCATCATGTCAAATGATTCCCACAACTTGTCATAATTATATCACCATGAATCTCCTGGACTTTGTGGCGGCATAGTATAACCTTGACATTCAACATTTGCAGCTTCAATAATCCGCTTCTCACTTGGAACGAAGACACGGCGCGTAGGACTTGAATATCCAACAAATATACCCTCAATGCACTTCGGACCAAACTTTCCAAAAGGCTCTATAACTGTACAGGGTGACCCGAACGGTTACTTCAAATTCGGTTTACGATTATTGATCAGCTCAAAGCATGTTTTGTTGAACTTTTTGACAGTAAGAACCCTGTTGAGCGTATAGCATGCGGCGGAAACAGCTTCAGCCCAAAAATTAATCGGTAACTTTGAATCTGCGAGCATCGTTCTGGCCGTCTCGATTAGCGTCCGGTTTTTGCGTTCTGCGACTCCATTCTGCTGCGGAGTGTACGGAGCACTAAATTCATGCAATATACCTCTTTCATCACAAAATTCTTCCATCTTGCTGTTCTTGAATTCAGTACCATTATCACTTCGAATTCTTTTGATACGCCTTTGGTACAGATTCTCAATCTTCTTGAACAACGCCATTAAACTGTCAAACGTTTCGTCTTTCGTCTTCAAGAAAGAAACCCACGAAAATCTGGAATAATCATCAGTAACCACAAGACAATATTTATCTCCCGTAATACTCTTGACATTCACCGGACCAAACAAATCCATGTGAAGTCTCTCCAGAGGTCTTGAGACTGAATTGACTTGCTTTGTAGGGTGTGACTTTTTCTTCTGCTTGCCTTTGACACAGCTAATGCACTCCCCTTCCAGATGAAAACCTTTGACATGAACTCCTGTAACCAAATCGTTGTGCACCAAATGATTCATTTTTCTAAGATGTATTTGCCCCATCTTCCGGTGCCACAATCTCGATTCTTTTTCAGTTGCTCTAGACACGAAACAATGAGCTTGACCCGTGGTTGTAGTAGCTACGCTCATATCTAACACGTACAGATCATTAACTCTTGGTGCCCGCATGATAATCCATTCCTCGGGGATTAAAAATCCTGGTTTCAAGATCAAACATTCTTTATCAGTGAAGTGAGTGGTATACATCCTGTCATATATCTGCGAGATACTCAGCAGATTGTTCTCTAGCTCAGCAATGTAGTTAACTCTCTCAAACGTCACAATCCCGTTGGATAACATTCCTTCACCAATAATCCTTCCTCCTTGATTTCCCGCAAAACCAACATATCCTCCATTAATATTCTTCACATCATATAACAATGCAGTCTTTCCGGTCATATGTCGAGATGCTCCACTGTCCATAATCCATCGTGAAACTAGTCTCGGAAGATCCTACACATATAACAATCATGATTTAAAAATTCAATAAGGATGCCGATTCATGCTTCGCGATCAAGGAAGCTCCGGCAATTCAAACTGATTAGTCAAACATGGTGTCCACCCAAGCCTCATCAGCCTTGGGTGTAACCTTGACAGTTTTAACTCTCGCAACTTGAATTTTAAAGTTTTCAGCCTTCAGAGGTGGAAAATTTGCATCATAATCAATTGGAATTGAATCCACAGAAGGTGAAATCTTTTTCTCAGTTTTCGGTTTCCAAACTTGTTGAGATAATGCAACCCGTTTGTAAAATTTGTCATTTTTAGTTACCGACTTCTTTACTGGTTCATTTTTCACTTTGGTGTTGTCATTTTTCACACTCTTTTTCTCAACAACCATTGGTGCTTTACCCTTCACCTCAACTTTCTTCTGTTGAGTCTTCACAGTTTCAGTCTTAGGCTTCACGTTGGTACACTTTCGTGCAATGTGACCAACTTGATTACATCTGAAGCATGTTCGAGTATCAACCTCTCGACTTGTGCCTTCAGACTGAGCCTGTGAAGCTCTCTTCTCAAAGAATTCTTCATTCGATTTTGAAAAATCTCTTTCTCTTCATTAGCAAGTGAACTCGAACTGTTCACAAACTTTTTCTTCTCAACAAACCTCTTGTTTTGAACATTTCTTTTCTGATAATTCTTACCACCCTGATAACCACCCGACCAATTGTTTCGTTTGTTATTATTAAAACGCGGTGGATTAACAGATTTCTTGTTGTAAACTTTTTCTTTGTCAAAACTCATTTTTCTCTTTGTTTGACTCAGATTGTTCACTTCTGACAAATCAACTTCAACCAACTTGAAAACATTTGTCAATTTGTTCACATTAACATTCTCAATCGGAAACTCTGAATCCAAAAACAACTTATCTGAACCCAACATCTTGTACATGACAAGATTTAATTCTTCATTTAATTTGTTCTTGGACTTTTGTTTCGGAATGTATTTGTCCAAGAAACACCCATCTTCCTCAGTAGTGTCACTATCAGTTTTTAGCACATTTTCAACAACACTTTTCACAACATCATTTTGGACACTATCGTCATTGGAAGATGTGAACGTGACATCAATTGAATCTGGAAGATTCATTTCACTTTCTTCTCCAATTTCAACCAATCCAGATTGCTTTTTCGTGCAATTATCCAAAATCGGCAGTGGAACTCTATGAAAACCCACCCCGGTTCCATCAGAATAAACATCTTCGCCAGCTTTGTTTTTCCCGATCGGTTTGGGAACAATGTGTTGCAAAACAAAGCTTGCGGAGCTGTAACTGTTAAGCTTCAACTGGATTCGCTCGTTTTCAATTTCAGCCTCTTGAAATTTAAGTTTCAGTTTAGCGATTTCATCCAGTTGTTGGTTGATTGATTCTTCTTTTATTCTAAGCACTGCTTTTAGTTGAACGTTTTCTTTATAAGTTTTACCATTTCGATCATCATTATCTTTCATGGTGCTTTTGAGTTTTTCAAACTTCTCAGAAATCTGACGGTTTTCGAGAATTAACTTTTCATTTTCTTGTTTAATTCTTTCATGATCAATTTTATCATTTTCAATTTGGTTAGTTAACTCTTTTATCCGTTCAGTCGAAGCTTTAACTCTTTTGTCACGATCAAGAATTTGATTCTCAACGCTTCTGACTTTTGCTGTCAGATCTTCAACTTTCTTACCGTTGAGATACGTGACTGTATTACAAAATTTGCATTCTTTGATGCAATTTTTGCAATCAACATTTCCATCAATTTTCTTACCTGACACATTTGTTGACAAGTTTGAACTGACCTGGCTTTTTGACTCAGACACGGAGTTAGAGTCTACCTCAAGTGCCTTGGCAGCCAGCACTTTGTCAGCCATTTTTTTGAGGTTTTCAGCAGTTAATTCCTGCGTTGTGTCAATAACCCCAGTATCAATTTTCTTTGACTTCTCTATCTCTTCTTTCTCCTTCTTCTCTTTCTCTTCTTTCTCTTTCTCGTCTCCAGTTCCCCATCATTTATTCTGCCAATAATCATCCTCATCTTTGAACTCCTTAATTATTGCTTCCAGATCAAGAGTTTTGTCATCAACTGCAATATTTCCATATGGGTCAAGATAACACTCCCTGTCCGGATCCCATCTTCTCGCTCTCTTTGCTTCCAAATAGATACCAGATATTCGAATTATTCTGTTTTCAGCCAACATTTTTCTGTTTTTATACTTTTGCTCTTCAGTTCGGTTATCTTTCCAAGGAATAGGTTCGTTTTTCGCCATGAACGCATAACCAACCGCATCTTCCTCCGGTAGAACCTCTTCACTCCAGTCGTAACCTTCATCATCATAAATCACCGCAAGAGCTCTAGATTTCTCTTTGTTGTCTTCAACCTGCTTTAATCTGGGCGGCTCGGATTTATGTTGATGGTATATCGCCTGCTTGTAATAGTCTTCTCTGAAAGGGTTCTCCGACTCATCAGCATATGCGTTTCTGCATTCTCGTTTGAAATGACCTTTCTGCTTACACTTGAAGCACGTCACCTTGGACTTATCAAAACCCAGCTTGGTAGATGGACCACCAATTGTCTTCCTGCCGGTTATTTCCATGAAACGCTGTGCTCGACGAACAGCACTGGCCATGCACCAATGAATGTCGATTAATTCCATTTCTTCAGGATCTATTTGATCATAGTCCTCTTTCGTTAGGTTGGTGTTGCCTATCTTCCCTGCTACTAACCCTTCATATGACTCCAACACTAATGCTAAGAAAATCATCTGTTGTTTAGCAGACTCCTCGTCAAAATTCTGAGCATTCTTTAAGCCTATTGCGATGTTACATTGAAAACGATTCTTTGCATCAGAATGACTTGCAGATGATGAAGATCCACTGTGATAACCACTATGATTTCCACTGCTTTGACCACTTTGACTTTCTTTGCTTGCTGTGGACACATTCTCAGCAGAAAACGCCGTCTTGGGAGAAGTTGCTTTTGGCATCATGCTTTTTGGATAATACAAATCCAAATTCTGCTGGTAAGATGAGTGATTGACTTTGTATGTCTTCTTTAGTTCCAGCCCGTGACTTTCAACTCTCTCAATCAACAAATCCACAGTCAACTTTTTAGGCTCGATAGTGTTCTTCAGCATCAGTGCATAATATCTCCAATCCATCTCGTCTGGTAATGAATCGAACAACTTGTCTACTAGCTCATCGTCAGAATACGTAATTTCATGTCTAGCTAGCTCCAGTTTCAAATGTCCAAACCTCTCGATCATCTTTGACACTGATTCATTCTTTAGACAGCAAAATAAATCAAATTCTTTCCTAAGAAGTTTCTTTTTACTTTTCACAATTTCAGCACTTCCTAGACATTTAGTTTCTAGATTTTTCCAGAGATCTTTTGCATTTGAATAATCGATCAATGAGATTATATCTTCCCGGATGGACTGAAATAACAATGCCACACATTTTTGCTCAGCCACAAATGATTCAATCTCCTCAGCTGATGTTAAAGTTTCACCATTTTTGTTTCCATCTTGATAACCATTTTTCAGACTCCTCCAGCTGGGAAATGCAAATGCCATCAACCAATCTTCAAACTTTCTTGACCACCGACTGTATTCCTCGATAGCCATTAGCTTTGGAGGTTTATTGAAGGTTCCAAAGGCACTTTCAGATTCCCAAGCTTCCTTTTTCTTTGCATTCGGCGGATTCTCATTCTCTTTGCTTGATGAAGTATCATTATTTCCAGAATTTCCAGAGAATGCATACATGTCGCTAAACGGGTTCAAGAATATGTCATCCATCTTGAGTGTTCATGCAAAATCAACAAACACTTAGAAAAATTTTTGAAGTTTTTGAAAAACAGTGACTAAAAAACGAAATCAGCTTCTTGATGACACAAAAGCGAAATCAGTGATTGTGACAGATAAGCGAAATAGCTGTATGTAACAATGAGCGAAATCAGTATAGGTGACAGATAAGCGAAATCAGACTGTGTCTCTAAGACCGAAATCCTTGATTTTCAAATAAGCGAAATCACCCAATTAAGTCCCTTAGAGCGAAATCAGATTGTCAAATGAGCGAAATTAGGTCCGTATGAGCGAAATCAAGAGATTAACCCTCGATGTCCGAATAAGCGAAACCTAGTTTTTAATCAGTTTTTACCATTTTTAAGCCATATTTTAACCTGATTCTTTCTAGGGTTTGTTATTACTGTGTTTCACACGTTATATTCAAAATTCAGGCCATTTCAACCGTAGGAACCTGTTCAAATCGAAAAAGTATGAGAGAAAGTGAGTAGAAGTAAGAGAATTGTGTAGAATCAAGCTGTAGTAGTATAAACTCCTCGTCCTGAGCTCTGATACCACTTGTTGGACCGGTTTTGTCCCTAAATAGTCAGTAGAGAACGTTCATCTTCGCGTATAAAGGTGGAATCAATGTACACGAAGTAACAACAGCTTTTCCTCTTTAATTCCTTCTATATTAATGCTTCCTGAATTGATTTTGACAGAGTTCCGTTACAAAGCATATGACTAGGTTTCGTTCCAAGTTACAAATGAAGTCACACATGTGGGTATTTATAGTTTAACTAATTTCGCTCATAGGGCATGTCCTATGAGTGAAACCCCATGTGCACTTATCAGCGAAACCACCTAGTACCATAAGAGCGAAACCCTAAGTCCTTATAAGCGAAATCCCTATTCTAATGTTCATATAAGAGAAACCTCTAACATTAAACCTTAATTTGACTTTCAAGCTCCTATGATAACTTAACTTGACCTAAGACTCAATGTATACGTAGTCAACAGACATTTTGTGCACCAACAATTTGGTATATAAAATTACATTTATTCAATCTGTGTAATACACAGGATTCTAACCTAGTTAAATAATAAACTAAAAATATGTTTACCATTTTCATATTAGATATTATATAAACAAATAATAATTCATTTTCATCATTATTTATATAAATAAATAAAAAATAAATACTTAAAACCGGATATCTGCAATTCAGATATTCGAAATTTCAGATACGGATTCAAATAATGAAAAAAAAATATTTAGAATTCTAAAAAAAATTCAAAACAAAAGTGTCTACTTTTCCAACATATATACCAAATAGCTAACGAAACATCCGATGCTAAAAAAAACAAACCAACATAATCCATCGTTTCAAAATAATACATGCATAACATGTACATTACACATTGTCTCAAAATAAATACATAATCTTTCGATTTAAATCCATTCGATTCCAATCCATCCTTCCAAGTTACAACTTCCATGCCACCCTATGAAACCTGTGCAAGAATGTAATGCAAAACGAGCCAACAATTTATTTTTTCTTAACGATGTATTAAGGGTATGTTTGGCAAAAGTAGTGTAGGAATCCGTTCGTGCAAAATAATAAAATATTTTTATTAACTTGAATTACAACTTGAAATACGAAAGTAATAAAAGAAAATATAGGTTACAACTGAAATAAAATGAAAAACAAGAACTAAATTACAATAAGAAAACAGGTTATTGGCTGAGGATCGTGTTAGACACGGGTCCCTTGAAACAAATTTCGAATCTCCCAGGAGAACTCGTTTGTTTCTGTCACACCCCAGCCGATGGCGAAATCATCGGGGCATGGCACTGAGCGAAACAGATTGTCCTGAAGTTTCCATATCAACTATCATTGCTATTCAATTTATATAATACGTCCCATACCGTACCTCAAATAGGAAACAATATATTACAGATAACATCTAGTCAAATATTCTGTTCCGACAACGCGATTTAAATATAAATACAACAATTGTTTATCTGCTTCCAGAGACCCATAATTTGACCACTATAGACAACTATTTATTGGGCTCTAGAGCTTTATTCTAGCCTCGCTTTCCTAGCAGATAAGCATCTTAAACACCTATCACATACGTTAAAGTAAAGTCAATACATAAAATGTAAAGGTGAGCATACAAGTTTGATAATAGCATATAGAGTTCGAAATAGTTTACGCATAACCAGCACGTACACAGAGGAAAACGAAGCATGTTAATTATCGACATGGATCTATCGATACCAATGACTGCGGGTTGACTGCCCGAGGCAGTTCGCAATACATGATTACCACCGTAATCCATGGAAGTAATTGTCCTTAACAACCCCCGTGTGAACGGGTGCTGAGTCCAAACTATAGTACTATCGTCGTTAAGGCAGGTAGACAGCATTCCACGTGTAAACATAACAACAAGCATTCATTTAGTCACGTAATACATGCGGTAACGGTTAGCGTTTAAAGTAATTGAGTAGTGTGTTCGATTGTGATTTAGAATAAGTAACGTATGTAACACCCAAAAGTACTAAAGCAAAAAGGTTCGAGTATACTCACAGTGATTGATGGATTGAAAGGAGCACTTGAGAGTAGGGTGAGCCTGAATGGTTCGATAGCATAACGATGAGCAACGCGTAAAACGGAAAACAAGTGTTGGAGGGTCGGACAGCTGGTCGATCGGACGGTTGTCCGATCGGATGGCTGGTCGTTCGGCTTAACAGTCCGTTTGGAGAGCTGTCCGGCCGGCCGATAGGCCGATCGGATGGCTGATCGAGTGGATTATTTCCTCCTTTGAGAAGGATGTGTTTGTGTATGATGGTTTCACTTTTGAAGTTTTCGTTGTAGCATTTGAAAACATTGAAGTATCTTTACCTTTCAGGTCGGTCGATCGGACGGTTGTTCGATCGGCCGGCTAACCGATCGGTTAGGTACTTCAGCAGACAAGTTCTTAGCAGGGTGTCACCTGATCGGACGGCTGTTCGATCGGGTGGCACTCCTAGTGCATTGAACACGTTGAAAATCGACCAAGTGTTGAAGTATAGTATCTCATGATCCGAAGAGTAATCCAATCGGACGGTAGTCCGATCGAACAGCAGTTCGTTCAATACTAGACTTCAATGAATTGTTCAAGTGTGGGACCATGTGCTAGCCGATCGGCTGGCCTGGTCGATCGGCTGACTGTTCGATCGGCTGGCAGTCCGTTCGGACAGCAGTCCGATCGGTCAGCATCCTGACCTGATCAGCCTGTTCGTCTAACACTTGGTTGTTCTGATTGTTTGTCGTTATATCGAGGTGTTTTGACCACAAGTTGAACCATAGAACCCTCGTTCTTAGTTGTTCCTCCCGACCGGACAGGAATCACCCAAATCCATCCGGTGAACTGTTCGGAACGGAGTTTAACGTTTAACCCGAAATCGGTGAACCTCGTGGATAGAATCCGGATCTTGAGTCATGCAACCACCGAAATGATTAGCAAGTCGGCACAAGCTCCGTTTCTATCGGTTTGAAGGCATTGAGTGTAAAAGAGTTGAAAGAAAGTTGGAAAACCATCTCTCAATCCTTTTCACCGTGTAAAATGCTTAGATCTATGAAAGATCCTTTTTTGTTTATGTGGAAATCGGCTAGATCCAAGTGATTCTTGGTGGATTGAAGCCAAAACATGAAGTTCTTCAAGAACACCATGATGACATATCCTAAAACACCTGAATCTTGTTGATTTCACGGTTAGAAATCAAGATTTGAAAGATAGAAAGGTGTAGGAGTGCGTGTAGATCAAGTAAGTACAAGATTTAGGACGAAATCTTACCGGAATCGAGAGGAATCTGAGAAAAAGAGGGGAGCACGAGCTGGTCGGTCAGAGGTTTCCAAAAGTAGAAAGTTTGAGAGTGACAAGGGGTATTTATAGGATGCCATAAGAGGAAAGTGCTGGCCGATCGGTCAGGCAGCACGATCGGACAGCTTGTCCGATCGGCTGGTAGCCTAATCGTTCAGCTGCACGATTCGAGTGTTCGGTGCGACGATTTTTGATATTTTGATCTTGATTGTGATTGATGAGAATACGATAGAGTTTCTTATTCTAATTACTTTTAATCCCAACCACTATATCTAACATACAATCATCTATATCTCGCGCTATCTCTTCTCCACTAATTATCATGATCCGATTTCGATTGAGTTCGATTGAGTTTCGATTTCGATTCGAGTTTCGATTGATTACCACACATAACATAAAGTAAACATGCACAAGTAACACATAAGGCACACACACACACATATATTAACACCAAAGTTCGCGTAATTCGAGTCTCGAATTCGATGATGATTAGATTAGCTCGATTATTGATTAATTGACTTTATCGCATTGTTACTTCCTATCATTCACAGTCGTAAAGCGGTTCGCATCGATAAACAAACTTCGATTAATTCGATTGTAATTAATTACTCCACATAATACAACTAACGTAAACATAAAATAGACTACTTACCGTCAAAGAAGTCAATCTTGACTTTGACTTTGACTTTGACTTTTGAAAACACGGGGTGTTACAGCGTCCCCTTGTTTAGGGAATTTCGTCCCGAAATTAGGCTGAAAGCTGTACAACACCGTGAATCACCTTTTACTACTTTCTCTCTCTATACTTTCACTTAAACAACTGCGGGTGCTTCGCCTTCATGTCACTTTCGAGTTCCCAAGTGAACTCTGCGCCTCGTTTGCCTTCCCATCGAACTTTCACAATAGGAATGCGCGAGCGTCTGAGTTGCTTGGTTTGGCGATCCATGATTTCGACAGGCTTCTCCACGAAGTGTAGCGTTTCGTTTATTTGAAGGTCATCGAGAGGTACAATCAGATCATGCTCAGCCAGGCATTTTCGAAGGTTTGACACATGGAAAGTCAGGTGGACCTTACTAAGTTCCTCCGGTAGTTCGAGTCTGTATGCGACTTTTCCGATCCTTTCCAGAATCTTAAAAGGTCCAACATATCGAGGCGCTAGTTTCCCTTTCTTGCCGAATCTGACCACACCCTTCCAAGGTGATACCTTTAGGAGTACGTAGTCGCCAACGTCAAATTCCAGGGGCTTGCGTCTTCTATCGGCGTAACTTTTCTGTCTACTTCGAGCTTTCAACAAGTTGTCTCGAATTTGGAGGACTTTGTCAGTCGTCTCTTGTAATAGCTCAGGACTGATTAATGCGAGTGATCGGTCTCGTGCCACACAATAGGCAATCGACATCTTCTTCCATATAAAGCCTCGAATGGTGCCATCTGGATACTGGTATGATAACTGTTATTGTACGAGAATTCGACTAGCGGCAGATATTTGTTCCAATTACCGCCGAAGTCTATGACACACGCACGGAGCATGCCTTCAAGAGTACGGATCGTTCTTTCAGTCTGTCCGTAGGTTTGAGGATGGAATGCGGTACTTAAGTTAAGCGACGTACCAAGAGCTGCTTGAAACGTTTCCCACAATCGCGAGGTAAACTGTAACAACTCTCACTAAAACCAATACTTAGTATGTTACTTGTCTCTTAAGAAAACCCTAATTGAGAAACCCAAGTAATTCTGCATAAACCCTAAAATTTTCAGAATCATCAGAATCAGAATCAGGGCCCCTAAAACTCAGGGGGGGTAAAACCCTAGTTACGATTATCTTAATAACTATCTGTCAAAACCGAATTTTGAGAAACTGTCGACTCAGCAAGCCTAGTTAGGGACATGGCTACCTATAGAAAATAGGTGATCCCTCGCGCTACGCGAAGCCCAGGGGGTACCCCTCGCGTCACGCGAGGGGGTCCAGATTTTATGTATAAATAGGGGTGTCTAGGACTTGATTTTGGGCACTGAAACGACGTTAAAACTCCAAATACACACGGAGATATCGCCTGTGTACTATTAAAACACACACAGATCTCGAATCGCTGCCGCAATCAGGGTAATAACTTGATCGCTATTATGATTCAACGTCCGATCGATTGTAACTATCCAACGATTGTTTAAGTGCTGCTCAAATTGAGTTTATACTTTGTTATTCATCGTGATTTCGACTTGAATGTTTGAGTGCTGTTCGAACTCGGACTATACTCTGTCATTCGTTGTGAATCCGTTGAATTGTTAAGTATTGCACCTTATTAATCGTTGTGAGGGTTTAATCTCATGAATTGTCGTAACTGCTGTATTAGTTACTAACCCAGTTTGTGTGCACTGTTATTAAAATTAGGTTAAACAAGGCTAAATCAGTAGGCTTATACGCTGCTCGTTAAATCTGCAATGTGAGTCATTCTCTTTTTATTAACTGTTTTACAATACTCCAAATTATTTTCAAAAGTTATAATTACAGGGACTAAGTCATGGATATCTTGAATCACTGGCTAGTGGGGTATTGTACACATTACTAATTTTCTCCCAGTTAGGTTCATTGACCTACTAGGGATAATCATCACTATTTGGGTTCATTGACCTAATAGTGGTATGACCATCGTCACCATTGTGACATGTCACCATTGTGACACGGCGCCAGATAAATATAAGATATAAACCATTGTAATCGCTCTTATGCTGTAATTTTATAACTAAGGGTCATTTTATAAAACCTGAATGAACTCACTTAGTATTTCCCGCTGACAAAACCTTTTTCAAACATGTTTCAGGTGATCTGTTATGATCCAGGAAAAGTGCCGTGAAGCACTACAAGCTTAAGAAAGTGGCTCATGATAAAATAAAGAAACCTGTTTTGTAAAATAAAAGATTTCCCAGTGAAATCAAATGATTATAAATTACCGGGGTTTTATCCCTAAATTATGTAAATGGGTAGTTTTAAATATTGAAAGATCCTGTTTAAAAAGACTTCTGCTGTCGCCTAAATTAAATACCACGGGATTTCTGTCTCGCGGCTCCAGAAACGGGTCAAACCGGGTCGGGGGCCGTGACAGAAAAAGGTGGTATCAGAGCCACTGATATAAGCTTACTATTGATTTAAGTCTATTAAATTATTTGAGGATTACTTAAGTTGCTATTTTATAATTATGTGTTTTATTATCTGACTAATTGTGTACAGTATGGACAGATCTTTATATGCTAGCCAATGTTGCAATTAATGCAAATCCTTAAATAATTTGACCTAAGTTTTAGTACCTTTATTATCTACAGTCTAGAAGCCTTATTCAGTAAATAAATAAATTTACAAATAAAACCTAGCGTGTTTTAAATTTCAGTTGTTTTGGTAGTTACCCAGTATGAAATAATATTTAAAAGTTTTTCTATAAAATTTTGTTATAAATTTTAACTTAGTAATTGTGTGTATTTTGCTAAACAGCATGAGTGACTTGTCTGACGCCCTTCAGAATTTAAATCTCTATCCAGTAAGAATAGAGGTTTTCAGATATTTCAATCGGTATATACCAGACATAGAAGAACCTATAGAATTCAACGCTTTACCTCTCGAGAAACCCAAGCCTAAGAAAAAGGAAATTGGGGAAAGTTCTAGGTAAATTGAAAGGTTACCATCTCAGGAAGAGCTAGATTTTATATTGGCAAGCTATAATACTATTAAGCCTGTTAATGAAAATGTTTTTATTCACTCTCTTGAAACACAACTCCCAATTAACTTAGAATCAGTTATTCCAAACCCTTCAATCCACTCACAAATAGACGAATGGTTAACTAATGAAATACAGTTCCAAAACAATCCCTATAAGCTTTTTCCTCAGTTCAATTTAGAACCTTTACCAAATCCACCAATGAATAACGAGAATATGGCTGAACTCCGCCACTTTGGCCAAGAACTAATGAATGTTGGGAATAGAATCCAAGAGATTGGGGGACAGATCTCCTGGAAATACGATGAGAGGAAACGACATTACTAGAATATCATCTGACAAAGGATAGGGGATTTATGGAACTGTGGTTGTGTAATAGTAATAGTAAAATCAGTATGTGTAAAATAAATAATAAAACGGTTGTATATAGAAGCATGATATAATCAATAAAACAAATGAAATTTTAGAAAATTCACAAATTTTGTTCGTTTACGTGATTATATGCAATTAAGTGTGACATTGGATTATTTCTTGTATACTAATTATTTATCTATAAATTAGTTATCAGATGGAAAACGCTAATAATGAACCAGTTAACGAGGTTAATCAATCTGAGCAACAACCGGGGGATCAATATATGACTAGGCAGGATATAGAAAATATCGTTGCTCAAGGGATAGCCAACACTATTCTAGCAATAGTTGCTCAAGGGATAGCCAACGCTATTCCAGCAATCGTTGCTGCTGTTAAAATCCAATCGAACCGCAACAAATTGTTCCTAGCAAACGTATTTCAGAAGATAACTTCAGTAATAGCATAAACGGAGGCAATAATCATGTTAATCATGATAATGAACCACGACAAGCTCCGCTCCCTAAGAAAATGAAAGCTGCAACGTCTGGTTGCACTTACAAAGAATTTCTTACTTGTAAACCATCTGAGTTTGCAGGCAATGAAGGAGCAACTGCGGCACTGCGTTGGTTAGAGAAAACCGAGGCAGTAATTGTCATAAGTAAATGTGCTCAGGATGATCAGGTCATGTATGCGTCAAACCTTTTCAAAGAAGGGGCGCTAGAATGGTGGAATACGGTGTTACAAGCAAAAGGAAGAAGGATGGCGTACGCTATGAACTGGGAAGAATTTAAGAGCTTTGTTGAAAGAAAATTCTGTCCCGAATATGAAAAAGAACAAATGACAAATAAGTTTTTAACCCACCGGATGGTGGATGTAGATTGTCGAAAGTATACTCCGACATTCTTCGAGTATGCTCGAGTAGTACCAACCCTGGCTTCGCCAGAGCCGGTACTTATTTCTCGTTATATTTGGGGATTGATTGCCGAAATCCGTAATATCGTCAAGGCTGCGAAACCTCGCACGATTGATGATGCGGTGGATTTAGCCAATACTCTGACTGACGAACTAGTACGGACAAGAGAAGAAAATAGAAGGAAGGAAGTAGCCCAAAAGATTACCCAAGGATTCCGTCCGGGTAACCATAGCAATTTCAAGAAAGGAGGGAATGGGCAATCTTCCACTAGCCCATTTTGCAATTCTTGCAAAAGAAAGCATTTTGGAAGATGCAAAGGATATTGCAATTTTTGCAAAATTCCGGGGCATCAAGAAGAAGACTGCAGGTGGAAGAGATTTTCAGTCTGCTACAACTGTGGAGAAGCTGGACATCTTAGGCCAGGTTGTCCAAAACTGAACAAACTATCTAACAATAAAGCTAAACCTGCAAAAGAAGCAAAAAGGAATGTAAGAGCCTTCCAACTGACTGCTCAGGAAGCAGAGCTCATTCCAGATGTGATAGCTGGTACGTACGTTCTTAGTTAACAATGTTTACACAAAAGTATTATTTGACTCTGGTGCAAACCAAAGTTTTATAAATATTTCATTCTGTCAAGCTCTTAACTTACCTTTAACCAGCATTAGGCAAATCTTTACAGTCGAAACGGCAAACAGAAAATCTGTTAGCATAGATAAAGTTTTGCAAAAGGAAAATATAGAACTCTCAGGTCATAAATTCTTTGCAAACCTATTACCTATGAAATTAGCTGAATTTGATGTTGTGTTAGGAATGGATTGGTTAGTAGCCAACCATGCTCGAATTCTCTGTGATAAGAACTTTATAGAAATTCAGGCACCCGCCGGAGAAGTAATTGTGATTACAGGAAATAAACCACGTAAGGTCACGAAGTTCATATCAGTAATGAAAGTTGCTAGTTATGAACGAAAGCAAGGAATAGTATATATGATTTCAGTAATCATTAGTACTAAGAGTAAAGAACTTAAGGAAATTCCTGTAGTTTCAGAATACCCAGATGTATTCTCAGAAGAGTTACCAGGATTACCACCAGATAGGGAGATAGAATTTAGGATTAATCTAATTCCAGAAACTATACCAATAGCCAAGGCACCTTATCAGTTAGCACTCACAGAAATATTAAAACTGAAAAAAATCAATTAGATAACTTATTAAGTAAAGGTTTCATACAACATAGTTCATCCCATTGGGGAGTACCAGTGTTGTTTGTTAAGAAAAAGGATGGTTCGATGAGAATATGTATTAATTATAGAGAATGGAATAAAGTTACAATTAAGAATCGATACCAATTACCTAGGATTGATGATCTTTTCGATCAACTTCAAGGAGCTAGATATTTTTCTAAGATCGACTTACGTTCTGGATATCATCAATTGAAAGTACAAGAGAAAGACATACCTAAAACTGCTTTCAGAACTATGTATAGTCATTACGAGTTTACAGTCATGCCCTTCGGATTAACGAATGCACTTGCACCATTCATGGACAAAATGAATAGGATCTGTAAACCATATTTGGATAAATTTGTAATTATCTTCATCGACGATATGCTTATTTATCAGCACTTGCATGCACTCTTAACTTTGTTAAGAAAAGAGAAGCTTTTCACTATATTCTCGAAGTGTGAATTTTGGCTGCCAGAAGTACAATTTCTGGGTCATATGGTGAATCATGAAGGTATTCACATAGATCCTGATAAGATAGCAGCAATTATCAAATGGCAGGTTCCGCAATCCGCAACGGAAATTAGGAGTTTTGTAGGTTTAGACGGATACTATAGATGGTTTATTAAGGATTTTTCCAAGATAGCTATATCATTAACTAAGCTAACCCGTAAAAACAATTAAGTTTGAATAAGGACCTAAACAAGAAGAAGCCTTTAGGATCTTAAAGTATAAATTAACAAATGTCCCAATCTTAGCCTTACCAGAAGGAACAGAAGATTTTAGAGTATATGGTGATACTTCAAAGTTAGGATTTGGATGCGTGTTAATGCAACGCAAAAAGGTAATTGCGTATGCATCAAGGCAATTGAAAAAGCACAAAGAAAACTATACCACTCATGATTTAGAATTAGGAACCATAATTTTTGCCCTTAAGATTTGGAGACATTATTTGTATGGAAGTAAGTTTACTGTCTATACGGATCATAAGAATTTAAGATATATATTTGGGCAAAAAGAATTAAACATGAGGCAAAGGAGATGGATGAAAATCCTAAGTGACTACGACTGTGATATTCAGTATCACGAAAGAAAGGCTGAAGAAGGCTAGAGATCGCCAGAAGAGTTATACAGATAATAGACGAAAGCCATTGGAGTTTCAAGTTAGAGACAAAATGCTATCAAAAAAAAATATCTCCTTGGAAAAGAGTTATTAGATTCGGTAAGAAAGAAAAGCTAAGTCCAAGGTACGTAGGACCATTTCCAGTGATCCAACGTATAGGACCAGTTGCTTATCGTTTACAACTACCAGAAGAGTTAGCTGGAGTACATGAGGTATTTCGTGTATCCAATCTCAAGAAATGTTTATCAGGCGAATCCCTGGTAGTACCTCTTCAAGATGTAGAGGTAAATAAAAAGCTGAAATTGTAGAGAAACCACTGCAAATAGAAGACAAGAATGTCAAGTTTCTCAAACACAAACGACTAGTATTTGTCAAAGTCAAGTACGTAGAATTCAAAGAGAGGACCAGAATACACTTTGGGAGTTGCAATCAGAAATGATGCAGAAATATCCTCATTTATTCCAGTAAATCTCGGAGACGAGATTTTTCTTAAAGGTGGGGAGGATGTAACAACTCTCACTAAAACCAATACTTAGTATGTTAATTGTCTCTTAAGAAAACCCTAATTGAGAAACCCAAGTAATTCTGCATAAACCCTAAAATTTTCAGAATCATCAGAATCAGGATCAGGGCCCCTAAAACTCGGGGGGGGGGGGGGGGGGGTAAAACCCTAGTTATGATTATCTTAATAACTATCTGTCAAAACCAAATTTTGAGAAACTGTCGACTCAGCAAGCCTAGTTAGGGACGTGGCTACCTATAGAAAATAGGTGACCCCTCGCGCTACGCGAAGCCCAGGGGGGTACCCATCGCATCACGCGAGGGGGTCCAAATTTTATGTATAAATAGGGGTGTCTGGGACTTGATTTTGGGCACTGAAACGACGTTAAAACTCCAAATACACACGGAGATATCGCCTGTATACTATTAAAACACACACAGATCTCGAATCGCTGCCGCAATCAGGGTAATAACTCGATCGCTATTACGATTCAACGTCCGATCGATTGTAACTATCCAACGATTGTTTAAGTGCTGCTCAAATTGAGTTTATACTTTGTTATTCATCGTGATTTCGACTTGAATGTTTGAGTGCTGTTCGAACTCGGACTATACTCTGTCATTCATTGTAAATCCGTTGAATTGTTAAGTATTGCACCTTATTAATCGTTGTGAGGGTTTAATCTCGTGAATTGTCGTAACTGCTGTATTAGTTACTAACCCAGTTTGTGTGCACTGTTATTAAAATTAGGTTAAACAAGGCTAAATCAGTAGGCTTATACACTGCTCGTTAAATCTGCAATGTGAGTCATTCTCTTTTTATCAACTGTTTTACAATACTCCAAATTATTTTCAAAAGTTATAATTACAGGGACTAAGTCATGGATATCTTGAATCACTGGCTAGTGGGGTATTGTGCACATTACTAATTTTCTCCCAGTTAGGTTCATTGACCTACTAGGGATAATCATCACTATTTGGGTTGACCTAATAGTGGTATGACCATCTTCACCATTGTGACATGTCACCATTATGACACGGCGCCAGATAAATATAAGATATAAACCATTGAAATCGCTCTTATGCTGTAATTTTATAACTAAGGGTCATTTTATAAAACCTGAATGAACTCACTCAGTATTTCCCGCTGACAAAACCTTTTTCAAACATATTTCAGGTGATCTGTTATGATCCAGGAAAAGTGCCGTGAAGCACTACAAGCTTAAGAAAGTGGCTCATGATAAAATAAAGAAACCTGTTTTGTAAAATAAAAGATTTCCCAGTGAAATCAAATGATTGTAAATTACCGGGGTTTTATCCCTAAATTATGTAAACGGGCAGTTTTAAATATTGAAAGATCCTATTTTAAAAATACTTCCGTTGTCGCCTAAATTAAATACCACGGGATTTCTGTCCCGCGGCTCCTGAAACGGGTCAAACCGGGTCGGGGGCCGTGACATAAACCGAGCATCACGGTCAGAGATGATGTCACGAGGTGTACCATGATTACAATTGATCTCGTCGGTGTAGATTCGGGCTAATCGTTCTACCTTGTAGTCTTCCCGTATTGGCAAAAAGTCGGCTGATTTGGTCAAACGATCGACGACAACCCAAATGCTGTCGTGACCTGATGACGTGGGCGGAAGCTTTGTTATGAAATCCAGAGCTATACTCTCCCACTTCCATATAGGAATTGGGGGTTGTTCGAGTAAGCCATAGGGTTTTTGATGTTCAGCCTTGACCCTTGCACAAGTCAGGCATCTTCCGACGTAGAGAGCGATATCCCTTTTCATGCCCGGCCACCAGTACTTGTAGCGAAGATCCTGGTACATTTTATCAGCACCGGGATGAATAGAATACCTAGATTTGTGGGCTTCATCCATTAAAATCTTTCGCAACTCGGTCCGCTTAGGGATCCAAATTCGGTCCAGAAAATAGAAGATTCCATTCGATTTGCTGACAAGCTGAGCTCCATCGTGATAGATTCTCTCCTTCTTCAAGGTGCGTTCATTAAAACAAGCATGTTGGGCTTCGCAGAAGAGGGTTTCGAGATCGTGTTGGGCTTGAGTATTGCGAATGCTGAGAAATAACTCCGTCTGCTGAGTGCGTCGGCAACGACATTTGCCTTGCCTAGGTGATAACGAATCTCACAGTCGTAATCGCTAAGGAGTTCTACCCATCGGTGTTGACGCATATTGAGTTCTTTCTGATCAAGGATGTGTTGTAAACTCCTGTGATCGGTGAAGATCTTACACTTGGTCCATACAGGTAGTGTCGCCAAATCTTTAATGCAAAAACAACCGCGCCTAGCTCGAGATCATGGGTTGTATAGTTCTTCTCGTGGATTTTGAGCTGTCGAGAAGCGTAAGCTAAAACCTTGTCTCATTGCATGAGAACACAACCAAGACCAAGGTTGGAAGCATCACAGTAGATAATGAAACCGTCGTTCCCATCGGGCAATGTGAGAACAGGAGCATCGCAAAGCTTGTACTTGAGGGTTTGGAAAGCAGACTCTTATTCAGTTCCCCAAACAAAAGACCTGTCTTTATGCGTAAGAGCGGTAAGCGGCACAGCGATCTTGGAGAATCCTTCGATAAATCGTCGATAATAGCCCGCTAATCCGAGAAAAGAACGGACTTCTGACGGGTTCTTGGGCGTAATCCAACTCTTACCTGCTTCAATCTTCGCAGGATCGATATGGACACCTTGACTATGCACGATGTGACCCAGAAACTGAACCTCTTCTAACCAGAATTCGCACTTGGAGAACTTGGCATAGAATTGGTTCCCATGGAGTAACTCGAGAACCGAACGTAGATGTTGCGCGTGTTCGGCTTTCGATTTGGAATAGATCAAGACATCGTCGATGAACACGATGACGAAACGGTCAAGATACGGCTTACACACGCGATTCATTAGATCAATGAAAACCGCGGGTGCGTTGGTTAAACCAGAAGGCATAACAACGAACTCATAATGGTCGTAACAAGTGCGAAAAGCGGTTTTGGGTATATCTTCTTCCTGGATGCGTAGCTGGTGATAGCCTGAGCGTAGATCGATCTTCGAGAAACGCGTAGCACCTTGTAGTTGGTCAAATAAATCGTCGATGCGAGGTAGGGGGTAACGGTTCTTGATGGTTAACTTATTCAATTTTCGGTAGTCGATACACATCCTGAACGACCCATCCTTCTTTTTGACGAAAAGGACTGGTGCGCCCCAAGGAGAGGTGCTCGGGCGAATAAAACCTTTTTCAAGTAATTCCTGGAGTTGGTTCGAGAGTTCCCGCATTTCGGATGGCGCGAGTCGATAAGGGGCTTTGGCTACGGGGTTAGCTCCAGGAATGAGGTCGATACGGAAGTCGATATCACGACTTGGCGGGAGTCCTGGGAGATCATCAGGAAACACATGGGGGAATTTACAAACAACAGGTACCTGGTCTACCGCCATTTCTTTCTTTTCCTTCTCCGCTACTACAATGTTAGACAAGAAAGCTCTGTATTTCTTGCGGAGATACTTGCTAGCTTGGATACATGACATGAGCTTGAGACCTTTCGAAGCAGTTTCGCCATAGACACACAATGAATCAACATTCGCGAGCGAGAATCGAATCATTTTATCGAAGCACACAACTTCAGCATGCTTTTCGCGAAGAAAGTCCATGCCTATTATGACGTCAAAACTTCCGAGTTGCATCGGAATGAGGTCGATTGGGAAGATGTGATTGTTGAGCTCGAGGGTACAATCACGAAGAACAGAATTAACGACGACAGTTCTTCCAGTAGCGACTTCAACTTCAAATGACGAGGGGAGATAAGAGCGTTTACGACTAAGGAGCTTCTCGAATTCAAACGACACAAAGCAGTTATCGGCTCCAGTATCAAACAAACATGATGCATAAATACCATTCACAAGGAACGTACCATTAACCACGTTGTTGCCAGCCTGGGCTTGACGAGCATTGATGTTGAAGCCTTCAACTTGAAGGTTCTGGCACGTGCTGCTTGTTGCTGCTGCTGAGGCTGCTGCTGCTGGGGCTCTTGCTTCACAACCCTGTTCGGGCACATGTTTGCAAAGTGGTTAGGGTCACCACATGCAAAGCAGACTCTTGCATTGATCGCGGGTTCCTGAGCCGCTTGTTGGCCTTGCAGGGCTAGGAGTAGAGCTTGATGAGCAGTGGCAGGAGCTGCGGTGTTACGGGGACCATAGCGACAGTTGGCAGTGAAGTGACCGTACAAATTGCAATGAGCGCAGAAACGACAGGCAAGACCCACTAGATGATGATATGAGCATGTCAGGCAGAGCGAGTGGGGACCTGTGTAAGAACGCTTTGCTGGCAGCGCTTGAGTAACTGGTGCTGGTCGAGGATGAGGCTGCTGTTGAGCCGGTACGGCTTGCAGAGGAGCAGCAGTGGTAGTGACAGCACAGTTCTTGTTGCTGGAGCTGTTGTTGTTGTTGTGCTTCTTCTTGCAGCGTGATGACTTGGATGGTTGAGCAGTGGCGGTTTCGGCGGTCGGTGCAGTGGTGGCTTGATGCAGAGACTTAGAGGGCTTATCCCAGAAACCAGCTTTTACTCGCTTGTCGTTAATCTCGGCGGCAAGCAGGTAAGTCTCTTCAATTGATAAGGTCTTCGCGGCGTGAACAAAATCGGCAACACAATCGGGTAGAGCTCGAATGTACTTCTTGATGGCCATGTCTGACGTCTTAACTTGATCGGGACAGATGATGCTGAGTTGTTTAAAGCAAGCGGTCAAGGCAGCGTTATCTCCATCCTTCTGCCTAATGTTCCAAAACTCGTCCTCCAGCTTTTGGCGTTCATGGGGAGGGAAGAATTCGTCCATCATAATGGCTTTCAGCTCTTTCCATGTCAGCTCATAAGCTGCATCATTCCCGCGTTTGTTTCGCTCGGCCGTCCACCAGTCTAGAGCTCGGGACTAGAAGACGCCTGTTGCGTTTAGGGTACGAAGATTTTCTGGGCAGCCGCTTTGGCGCAGAGTGACTTCGATGGAATCAAACCATTGAAACATAGCTGTTGGGCCATCTTCTCCGGTGAACTCCTTTGGTCCGCATGCCTTGAACTGTTTAAAGCTGAAAACAGTCTTGGTAGCATCTTTGGGAGCTTCAGTTCTCGACTCCTCAGAAGATTTGCTGACGTGTTCATAGATATTGCTCACAGCCTTTGCTACTTGTTTGGCGATGATAGCAGCAAGACGTCGGTCTCTCTTTTCTTGGCGAGTAAGTGGGATTCGGTGTCCGGGTGATGACATGGTCTGCAACAGACATCGTCGTAGGTCTCAGACACATCAAAATCGAATCTCACCTCACACGTCTACTACTTACTAAAGCTCAGGAACACGTTGAAGCACGTATCATGTAAACACATAGGCACATAATCACAGATTCTCGTAGCCACAGAAAAACATAAGCACGTAAGCACGTAGAGCACAGAGACACATAAACACAGAAGCACATACACATTTAATCACAGATGCAGTCAGAATACAGAAACCTATCATTCAAAGCTCGCGTGTCGTTCGTATATATCGGTCGTGTATAGCATGTCGAGTATAGTATAGTATAGTCGTATGGCATGTCGAGTATAGTATAAGCGTATATCGTAGCATAATGTCGTCTAGATTGTAGCGACTTGTTAGCGTTTTGAGATAGGAGAGCAATGCGGGTCGTGTGTGTCGATCGAAGTAAGAGCAATAATCGAATACATACCAGAATTAAACACATAAATAGATAAACACACTTAAAACACATAAAATCGACGAATTATCAGAGTCAGCAGTTGCGGGCTCAGAATCGAAACACATAAAAATCGAGAAATAGATTGTCTGCGGCTATTAGACATCGAATACCCAAAGCGATTCGACTATTCTCAATAGACTTGTCGTCACATTTCGACTCTCGGGGTCGTGTTTTCGCCTCGATTCTTGGGCATTCAGCACGCATTCCCTAGGTCATACTCGTGAGTTCAGGTCGTTGGAGTCCATCGAGGCTTTGGTGAGAGTTTTGGTAAAATCACGGGCAAGCCGGCAAGGTTAGGGTTTCACCCCTGGCTTGACAACTTTCCCTTGATTTTAGTAAAATAGAGGAGATTATTCATTAAAATATGGATTTCACTCCTGATTTGGTATAATCTCCCGTTGAACAAGCGTTCGTTATTGAAAAAGCATAATGAAGAGATCATTGATAAGTTGATAAAAATAGCATTGATCCAGCAATTTAGTCGAGAGTTTACGGTTTTCACACCTAATCTTGACTAAATCGCCTTCTCATTATTGAAAATTTGAGTGCGGTGATGATGAGAATTAGCAGGATTTATAGCACATAAGCTCGGTCTGTTGGTTCCTAACTATAGTCTAGGTCTCTAAGACTTCGACCCGGACTAGGTCGAGTCGAGTCTAGCCTAATTCCGTATAGTTATGGCTCTGATACCAATCTGTCACACCCCAACCGATGGAGGAATCATCGGGGCATGGTACTGAGCGAAACAGATTGTCCAGAAGTTTCCATAACAACTATCATTACTATTCAATTTATATAATACGTCCCATACCGTACCTCAAATAGCAAACAAATTATTACAGATAACATCTAGTCAAATATTCTGTTCCGACAACTCAGATTTAAATATAAATACAGCAATTGTTTATCTGCTTCTAGAGGCCCGTAATTTGACCACTACAGACAACTATTTGTTGGGCTCTAGAGCTTTATTCTAGCCTCGCTTTCCTAGCAGATAAGCATCTTAAACACTTGTCAAATACATTAAAGTAAAGTCAATACATAAAATGTAAAGGTGAGCATACAAGTTTGATAATAACATATAGAGTTCGAAATAGTTTATGCATAACCAGCACGTACACAGAGGAAAACGAAGCATGTTAATTATCGACATGGATCTATCGATACCAATGACTGCGGGTTGACTGCCCGAGGCAGTTCGCAATACATGATTACCACCGTAATCCATGCAAGTAATTGTCCTTAACAACCCCCGTGTGAACAGGTGCTGAGTCCAAACTATAGTACTATCGTCATTAAGGCAGGTAGACAACATTCCACGTGTAAACATAACAACAAGCATTCATTTAGTCACGTAATACATGCGGTAACGGTTAGCGTTTAAAGTAATTGAGTAGTGTGTTCGATTGTGATTTAGAATAAGTAACGTATGTAACACCCAAAAGTGCTAAAGCAAAAAGGGTTCGAGTATACTCACAGTGATTGATGGATTGAAGGGAGCACTTGAGAGTAGGGTTAGCCTGAATAGTTCGATAGCATAACGATGAGCAACACGCAAAACGGAAAACAAGTGTTGGAGGGTCGGACAGCTGGTCGATCGGACGGTTGTCCATTCGGACGGCTGATCGTTCGGCTTGACAGTCCGTTCGGACAGCTGTCCGGTCGGTCGATAGGCTGATCGGATGGCTGTTCGAGTGGATTGTTTCCTCCTTTGAGAAGGATGTGTTATTGTATGATGATTTGACTTTTGAAGTTTTTGTTGTAGCATTTTAAAACATTAAAGTATATTTACCTTTCAGGTCAGCCGATCGGACGGTTGTTCGATCGGCCGGCTAACCGATCGGTTAGGTACTTCAGCAGACAAGTTCTTAGCAGGGTGTCACCTAATCGGACGGCTGTTCGATCAGGTGGCACTCCTAGTGCATTGAACACGTTGAAAATCGACCAAGTGTTGAAGTATAGTATCTCGTGATCCGAAGAGTAATCCAATCGGACGGTTGTCCGATCGAACAGCAGTTCGTTCAATAATAGACTTCAATGAATTGTTCAAGTGTGGGACCATGTGCTAGCCGATCGGCTGGCCTGGTCGATCGGCTGACTGTCCGATCGGCTGGCTGTCCGTTCGGACAGCAGTCCGATCGGTCAGCATCCTGACCTGATCAGCCTATTCGTCTAACACTTGGCTGTTCTGATTGTTTGTCGTTATATCGAGGTGTTTTGACCACAAGTTAAACCATAGAACCCTCGTTCTTACTTGTTCCTCCAGATCGGACAGGAATCACCCAAATCCGGCCGGTGAACTGTTCAGAACGGAGTTTAACGTTTAACCCGAAATCGGTGAACCTCGTGGATAGAATCCGGATCTTGAGTCATGCAACCACCAAAATGATTAGCAAGTCGGTACAAGCTCCGTTTCTATCGGTTTGAAGGCATTGAGTGTAAAAGAGTTGATAGAAATTTGGAAAACCATCTCTCAATCCTTTTCACCGTGTAAAGTGTTTAGATCTATGAAAGATCCTTGTTTGTTTATGTGGAAATCGACTAGATCCAAGTGATTCCTGGTGGATTGAAGCCAAAACATGAAGTTCTTCAAGAACACCATGATGACATCATCCTAAAACACTTAAATCTTGTTGATTTCACGGTTAGAAATCAAGATTTGAAAGACAGAAAGGTGTAGGAGTGCGTGTAGATCAAGAAGTACAAGATTTAGGACGAAATCTTACCGGAATCGAGAGGAATCTGAGAAAAAGTGGGGAGCACGAGCTGGTCGGTCAGAGGTTTCCAAAAGTAGAAAGTTTGAGAGTGACAAGGGGTATTTATAGGATGCCATAAGAGGAAAGTGCTGGCCGATCGGTCAGGCAGCACGATCGGACAGCATGTCCGATCGGACAGCAGTCCGATCGGCTGGCTGTTCGATCGGCTGGTAGCCTGATCGTTCAGCTGCACGATTCGAGTGTTCGGTGCGACGATTTTTTATATTTCGATCTCGATTGCGATTGATGAGAATACGATAGAGTTTCCTATTCAAATTACTTTTAATCCAACCACTATATCTAACATACAATCATCTACATCTCGCGCTATCTCTTCTCCACCAATTATCATGATACGATTTCGATTGAGTTCGATTGAGTTTCGATTTCGATTCGAGTTTCGATTGATTACCACACATAACATAAAGTAAACATGCACAAGTAACACATAAGGCACACACACACATATATTAACACCAAAGTTCGCGTAATTCGATTAGCTCGATTATTGATTAATTGACTTTATCGCATTGTTACTTCCTATCATTCGCAGTCGTAAAGCGGTTCGCATCGATAAATAAACTTCGATTAATTCGATTGTAATTAATTACTCCACATAATACAACTAACGTAAACATAAAATAGACTACTTACCGTCAAAGAAGTCAATCTTGACTTTGACTTTGACTCTTGAAAACACGGGGTGTTACAGTTTCCACGATACAACAGCCCAAAGCAGTTGCACTGCCAGTCTTGACTCCAACCCGAAGGTGTACCTTGTTGCTTGAAGAAGAAGAAGAAGAAGATTTAGTTGGGAGAGAAGATTGTAGAGCTGTGTGTTTCGATGTCTTGGTTCTACAGCAGGGATCTCCTATTTATACTGCAGGTCTAAAGTCGAAACTGAAAAAGAATTAAATGGGAGAATTAAACTGCATTAAACGTCTTTAATACACTTTAATTCATCATTTAATTCTCAATTAAACCATTGACTCGTCAGTTTCAAATGCTGAAATGTAACTGTACTGGCATTAATTGCTGAAAGCTCCTGCGCGCGCGCGTGCAAGACAAACTGGTGCACGTGCGCGACCTTCTGGCTCAGGCGCGCGCACGTCTTGCACACTCATGCGCGCGTGCGCCATTTTGGCTCAATTCCATGCGCGAGCAAGGCCCTTGCGCGCGCGCGCTGATTTGGCTCACTTCCGTGCGCGCATGCGCCAGCTACAAGTGAGCCTATACGAGCACGCCACACAGTCGCGGCGTATTGGCTCACTCTGGTGCGCCCGCACGCGCCTTCAGTGCCCATGCGCGCTAACCAGCCAAGTGTACTCGCGCGCGGACGAGACTGCTACGTCACCAACCACCTAGTCCTTGCAACCCTTGTGCTCCACCAAGTAGAAAGTGCGCCATCAAAGCGCCACATTGCGCCTCATCGCCCACGCCACGCGTGCGTGTGTGAGTGCGAGTTAGGATGCTCCACACCCTTCGCGAGTACACTTTGTGAGTGCTTCCATGAAACAATATGGATGGAGAGTTCCCACTTAAATACCTCTTTAAGTTTCATCTCTCCTCCTATGTGGGACAAGGTACCACTTTTCCACTTTTTTCAGCATTCAATGTTTCAAACACCAAACTTTGAGCATCGATATCTCATTAATGTTAGCTCCGTTTTGGACGTGGTTTAGTTCGTTGCGAAGCTCTTCCAACATAGAACATAAACCCACAAATAAATATATAAAACCGGCTCATTTTCTTATATATATTTCTAGTCTAAAATAGGAAAAAATCATTTTCCTATATTTGTGAAAAGTGCTATTTTCACAAATTTCCAACAAGTAGCTGGTGGTTGAAAGCTGGAAGTTGTTCCTACCTAATAGCTGTAGCTTTTTAGATATATTTGGTATTTAGCAGAGTAGCTAGAGTTTTTAATAAAATATATAAAATGACCATAATATACATAACTAAAAATTTAAAAAATTTGTGCATTAAAAAGTTCATTTTTAGAGGTTAAAACAGTCATTTTTCCCTAAAAGTTTGTAGCTCCTTCTAACGCTACTAGTAATAGCGTTCAACCAAAAGCTTCAAACTTCTAACTAAAAGCTTCAAGCTCCTTCAAACAAACAAGGTTTTTTATTGAGTAAGAGCTTTTTTTAAAAAAATTAAAGCTAGAAGCTTCTAAAAGCTGCTAAAAGCTTCATGCCAAACATAGCTTAAATGGAATAAAAAACCAACACTAAACTTCATGTTTCAAGAGCTATCAAATTTATGTCTGTTAAATGGTCTAAAAAACCAACATTGAACTCTCATGAGGTTATTATATTAAATGGCCACTACATAAAACAAAACAAGAGTTATACAAGGTATAAAATAGCCAAAAACCAACAAAGAACTCACCAAATCATAAAATAGCCAAAAACCTTTGATTAATTGTGGATTACGAATCAGAATAATAAATAAATAATAAACAATCTATAAAAAATATAAAATAAAAGTCAAACAAATCACATCTCTAGGGTTTTCAGAAGCCATAGTCTTCTCCACGTCTTTACCATCAATGGCTACTTCAAAGGTAACTTTGAAACTTTTAATAGACAAAAAGCAACAACGAGTTTTGTTTGCAGAAGCTGGTAAGGATTTCATTGATTTTTTATTCAGTCTTCTCGTTTTACCAGTGGGCACCGTCATCAGACTCTTGGGCGATCGAGACATTGTGGGTGGCTTGGCTAAGCTTTACAAAAGCGTCTCAGATCTGAACAATGACTACATACAGCCTAACCAGAATAAGGACGTCCTCTTAAAACCGAAATCTTCGGCTCCATTCTCCTCTCCTAAACTCCCCCTCCTTCCTAATGAAGCTTTTTCATCATCAACCACATCGCCTACCCCTGACTCTGCATCCAGTCTTTACAAGTGTCAGCATTGCAACATTCTTTCTACTTATCCCCGTACTTGTCCGGTTTCACATTGTAACCGTACAATGTCCTTCTCGCCTGCCCCGGGTTCTTCGACCAGTCTTTACAAGTGTGAATCTAAAAGCTGCAACATGCGATCTACTACTTTTCGCATGTGTCCGTCTTGTCCCAATAAATATATCTCCGCTGCTGATGGCTTCGTTTTGAAACCAGCAGCGGATGCAAAGCCGGTAGTAGGATTCGTAAAGGGATTGGTGACATACATGGTGATGGATGACCTTGCTGTTTCTCCCATGTCCACAATCTCTAACATCACTTTGCTCAACAAGTTCAACATCAAGGATTTGGGTGATTTAGAGGAGAAGGTTGTTGATATGGGCATGAATGAGGTATTTCGGTTACATCTTTTGCTTACCACTTCCTAGCTAGTATAATTTACACACAAATACTAGGCTGTTTTGATGTTCTTAGTCTTCCTATTGTTTTAGGTTTAAAACGTGAAAGTACTTTATCAATTTAGGGTTACAAAGGTGTGGTTTCTATGTCGGGGTTAACAATATTTTTAAGGAGGTAATCGAGATTTTTTCTTAAAAAATACACTATTTCTTTTTAGGTCACTTGGATTGGTTATAAAATAAAGTTTTGTTACTACACAAAAGCATAGATCATAATTGTTAAAAGCTATCAGACGAGACGAGACAGTTACGCTTTAAGTCAAGGGAATTGCGCTTTAATTCTCTAGGTGGTGGTTCATGCACACATTCCTGTGAGATTCCTAGATTCTGGAGAGTTTCCGGCCAAATTCTCCAAATTCCGACAAGATTCTAGCCCGATTCTTGCTTTTATCCAAAAAAAACTACTTTTCTACACTCATACACTAATATTTTAAAACTTTTGTTACTAAATAGATGATATAAAGTGTTATATAATATATTTTGTTTATTTTTATTTGAAAAAAATAGTATTCTTTTTCCAATATATAATAAATTTAAAAAAAAAATTCCATTCGCGCTTTATTTTTCTCAGACCCTCACTATTTTTGCGCTTTGCGTCTAATCCCGGAGACTTGTGCGCCTTAAATAACTATGGTATAGATAATCATGATGTTACATCTGGTGAAATAATCCCAATACTTGAAAACATATGTGATAAAGTATAATTTATTTTGTTGATTGATATCATTAAATAAGAACCTAAATATGTTTAAAGACCATATAATTATAAGTTATTTTATGTATATATACACTCTTATCCGAACTTACACGAGTATTTGAATGGTCTTTCAATGATATAGGGCCTGGAACTATTGAAGCATTCACTGAATTCTAAGACGGTGCTCACAAATGTTTTTCTTGGTGACAATATGAAAAAGCGAAAAAGTGATGGTAGTTGATGGTTATGGACTTGTTTAAAGGTACATTTTATGAGTTTTAATGTTTTTCTTGGTGACTATATGAAAAAGAGTAAAAGTAATGGTAATTGATGGTCATGGATTTGTTTAAAGGTACACTTTATGAGTTTTCCTTTAATTGTTTAAAGGCCAAAGTATCATATGATGGGCATGTTTATTCAGCCAAACCATAGACTTAGTTCATGAATATGAGTTTATCATACTGGTACAAATTTATATAAAGAGTTTTATTTATTTCGGAACAAGATATTCCATATTTAACGACGAACATATTCCAACGACAAGTTGTTAGGAAAAGTGGTCTATGGCAACAACTTTAACACCAATACCTATTATGTGCTGACGGACTTATTAAGTTATAGTGATGACTTTTTCGTTGTTAAAGGTGCAAATTCTTGTAGTGATCGATTTGGGTTTTATATCCGATCAAAACATTTCGTCTCACATGTGGGTGGTGAGTGGGGGTTACCTTTGAGATCGTGTATTGATTGTTTGTATCTAGGTATGCATTATCTCATATTTGGATTTTCCTGGACATCCTTTGATAGATCAGTATTGATCCATAAAATTACTAGAAATCGACCAACGATATATTCACTAGAAGTTATTCAATTTACAAAACTATTTTACATATATTGGAAGTTATTAGTATTTATGAAATAATAAACTAAAAATATGTTTACTATTTTCATATTAGATATTATATAAATAAATAATAATTCATTTTCATCATTATTTATATAAAGAAATAAATAAATACTTAAAACCGGATATCCGTAATTCAGATATCCGAAATTTCAGATACGGATTCAGATAATGAAAAGGATATCCAGAATTCTAAAAAAATATCAAAACAAAAGTGTCTACTTTTCCAACATACCAAATAGCTAACGAAACACCCGATGTTTAAAAAAAACAAACAAACCAACATAATCCATCGTTTCAAAATAACACATACATAACATGTTTAAAATAACACATAACATTACACATTGTCTCAAAATAAACACATAATCTTCCAATATAAATCCATTTGATTCCAATCCATCCTTCCAAGTTACAACTTCCATGCCCCCATATGAAACCTGTGCAAGAGTATAATTCAAAACGAGTCAACAATTTATTTTTTCTTAACCACATATTAAATGGACTAAAAACCAACAGTAAACTTCATGTTTCAAGAGCTATCAAATTTATGTAGTGTTAACTGTTAAATGGTCTAAAAAACCAACGTTGAACCGTCATGAGATTACTATATTAAATGGCCACTACATAAAACAAGAGTTATACAAGGTATAAAATAGCCTAAAACCAACAAAGAACTCACCAAATCCTAACAGTGGTAAAAAAAATGATACAATCAGCTTAAAAAAAGAGTATAATCAACTTAAAAAAAAAATATAACAGTGAAATAACAGTGAACTTACCAAATCAAAAAATACGTTAAGCAATACTGTTAAATGGTCTAAAAAACCAACGTTGAACCGTCATGAGATTACTATATTAAATGGCCACTACATAAAACAAGAGTTATACAAGGTATAAAATAGCCTAAAACCAACAAAGAACTCACCAAATCCTAACAGTGGTAAAAAAAAAATGATACAATCAGCTTAAAAAAAAGAGTATAATCAACTTAAAAAAAAAAATATAACAGTGAAATAACAGTGAACTTACCAAATCAAAAAATACGTTAAGCAATTTAAGACATTTCATAACTTTCATCAACTGTTTCATTAATGGTATTAATGGTGGGATGTTCCAACGCCAACTCTTTGATACATATGATATAATAGAAAAAACATATGAAAATGGCATATGTATAAAAATATATACAACTGAAATGTAGACCAAGAATTTATTAGAACCTTCTTTCAAGAGCTCAATATCTAAAATGGTATCTTTAATGAAAATTGGTTTATTAGAAGCACACAATCAATCTTGTGCACATACTAAGGTGTTGTTTGTTTTTTTCAGAGGTAAAACATCTACAGTTTGCGGACCACATCTGCAGACATCTGTAGAAGAAGAATTAGATCAAACTTCTGCAGTCTCCAGGAAGAAGACTACTGATTATTTTTAGTTTCTCCAAGCTGCTAACAAATTTCTGAAATTTAACACCTAAAATTAGCAAATACACCAAATTTCTGAAATTTAACACCTAAAATAAGCAAAATACCAACAATTTTTGAAATTTAAAACCAAAAATCATCAAAATACCACCAAATTTCTGAAATTTAACACCTAAAATCAGCAAAATACCCACAAATTTCTGAAATTTAACACCAAAAATCTCAATTTTGAGGGAGAGTGGGGGAAGTCGATGGCTATTGAGGGAGAGTGGTGGAGGTCGATGGCTGCTGTGGAGGTCGGCGGCTGCTGTGGAGGTGGTGGAGGTCAACAGCGCTTTGGAGGGGGCGGAGGTTGACGGCGTTGTGGAAAGGGTGAAGGTGGACGACACTGTGGAGGTTAGCGGGGGTCGACGGCTGCTGTGGAGGTTGGCGGAGGTCGACGGCTGCTGTGGAGGTGGCGGCACTATGGAGGTAGCGGCTGGGAGGTGGAGAAGGGTAGAGGAGAAGGTGCTAGGGTTTGTGTGGGAGAAGCTTCTCTATGTTTTCAAAAATGTGGAGGAAAAGAGAGTCTGCAGACCCAAAAAGAAGACATTGATCCATGTCTGCACCAAAAAGAGGTCACGCAGACCTTTTTTAATGAAAGGTCTTTGACAAAACAAACACATTGCAGATTCAAACGTCTGCGCGTGGTCTGCATGGGGCTGACATAAGGGGTTCTGAAGAGCTTTTCAAAAAAAAAAAAACAAACACCCCCTAACGCTTCTACCATTCTTTAAGTTAAGGAGGTTTGAAAACAATCAAGCACCCGTCCCTAGGTGCTGAAAGCCGACTTGGAGGCAACCTTAGTAACCGGAATTAGCAAAAACAGGATATCTATATTATTGAACTTTCCACCATTTTTAAATGCCAAATCGAGCATCCATGGGTTCTCGATCTTCACCAAGATATTTATCCAACTCATTTTTTATCAAAGATGTTTGCGAACTACCCATGGCCATTTTAAACATCTTTGTCATGAGTTCTTCAATTATCCATTACCTCACTAAAATTAGAACCTCCCATAGGCATTGATGTAGATGACGACCCCTCAAATTTCTTCTCCTTCTGAGGCATAGATTTTTTTTTTATAAAATTCAAACAAATTGCGCAAGTTTGAATCTAGACTTTGGAGGATCCTCTCATCTACATAGTTTTCTTCAACAACTTACTCAATATATTTCCATTTCTCTCTTAGGTCAAGAACTATGACAATGAACATAAAATGGTTTAACTTAGTTACATCCCCCCAATATATTTATATTTCTGACATTTTCTTAATCATCAATATTGATAGAAAAACCATCAATCAAAGTGCCAATCCCATGTATCTCATGCACATAAGAATTAGAAGTCATATAGCAAGAATCCCAAGTATCTCATGCACATAAGAAATTAGAAGTCATATAGCAAGAATTTGAATATCTTAAAATGGCTTCATAAAATATCTTCAAAAAAGGAAACAAGCTATTCACATTGTTTCAGTGGCGGATCCAGAAATTTTTTGCTGGGGGTGCGGATGAGGTGTTCAACCATATTTTCAAGGGGTGCGGTAGGTTTTTTGCCTAAAATATACACTAAATTTTTTTTTCAAGGGGTGCGGCCGCCCACCATGGCCAAAGGCTAGGTCCGCCCATGCATTGTTCCAATCATCATCAATAAGTAAACCACCCTCACACTTCTTAATCTCTTTCTCACAACTAGATTCCTTTAACAATAAGTTAGAAAAGGCTTTTTTTTTAACTTAATAGAGGATTCTAACATTAAAAAGGTGGAATTTCATCGGGTTTCATGTTGAACCAACAAGAGAACATATCATTTCTAAAATCCAAAACATGCTAAGAAAATCAAGAAAGGCAAATTGGATTTAAATAATCCGAACTAGCTCTTTTTGGCCGATAATAATCATAACTCAGTTATTTACCCACTGTGGTTCAAACTTTTCCATTTTGTTTGTAAAATAGTCTGCTGTTAAAAAACATAATGGAGTTAAGTTGTTTTTCCAAATTACAAACCGATGTGTTCAGGATTTTGATCTTAATGAGGATACGAGTCGATTGATATAAATCTTACCTCGAAACAGTGCTCTAAACGACTTGATTCTTGTTAATTAGATGTTTAAACACCCGAATTGAAGCATCATTTTCATCATTTAGATGATACATTATTCTTCCAAAGATAGTGAATCTTGAACACCTATTTAGAACATCTGTTGAAGACATCAGATATCTATTTAAAGGCATATGATGAACATAGAACGACTGTTTGAAAGCCAAAGCCTTGTTGGAGAAAAGCAATGATCATGAAAACCAAACATCTATTCTGGCCAAACAGATGTTTGATACAAACAAACAGTGGTTTGAAGAACATCGGTTAGATCAATGTAACAATGTAACGCTTAGAACAGATGTTTTATGTAATAGATCAGATGTTAGATTTACGCAGATTTTCGCTAGCATCTGTGGAATCTTTTCTGTTAGGAATGTTAGATTTACTATGAGGGTTACGTCAGCTGACTGCAAACAGACCTTTTATACTTGTATAAATAGATCTCATGTGTTAGAGATCTATTTTATCACTTTATAAACAATCATTTTATACGAACAGATATGTGAGTGATCAGGCTGAGGGGGAGTTTGTAAAATCATTGTTATTAGGTTTGTTAAGGTTTAGGCAATTGGGTTTGATTGTACATGTAATATCTCGAAACCTGTTAACAGATTTTGAGATGGGCTTTAGTAGGTTTCCGGGCTTAGGGTTATGATGTTAGGTCATGTTGACCAATTATATAAAGGGCTTTATGCTTTCATTAGAAGGTGATAACACTAGGAGATCTCGAAATACTTGTATCAAACGGTTTTCCTTATAATCGTATGCAAGTTTGCTTTACAATCTATTGGTGTTCATCTTGCCTTCTAGTTTCTTGAATCAATTGTGTTTGAGTGATTCCTCCACACAAACATATTCTTGTTGATATCATATTGTAGTGATCTGTTTCAAGGACTTACAAGTGGTATCAGAGCCATGGAACCTACTTCTAGGCTCAGTTTGTGATATCAAATCGATTCAAGTTATATCTTAGTGTTTTGGAAAATTTTGCAGCTGTGTTTTGAGTGTTTTTCAAGGAAATCAAAGAATTAGTACTTTTGGAAAGCAAATTTTTCTTTGAAGAACAAGAATTGATCTCGGAGAATCTGCTGAAAATTTTGAAAATATTAAAATCCCTGATTTTTCAGGATTTTGCTATTGTCTCACAAGTTTATGTTTTGCAGGTTTTCGCGAATCAATTTTGACAAGTTTCAGATTTCGACAAGGACCCGTTTTTGGCAAGCTCAAGTTTTCGACAAGGAACCGTTTTTTACAAGCTCTAGTTTTCGACAAGTATAAAGTTTTCGACAAGTATCTAGTTTTCAAGAACAACTTGTTTTCGAGATCACAGACTTTTCAAAACAACCTAGTTTTCGATAACCATTAGTTTACGAGAAACTTTAGTTTTCAAGACCATTGGAGGTTTTGAGATCAAAGACTTTTCGAGAAGACTTAGACTTTGGACTTTTCGTACTTTTAATTAACATAATCTAATTTAATCAATATCTGGTAATTCGATCATTAACCATGAATCCTGGAGATTTGAAAAATGCTACTCTTGTTGTTGCTAATGCTGCAAACCTTTAAACAGAATTGGATTCCATCATTGGAACTTCTACCAGAATTCCTAGACTTATGACAGCTGATGACTATTTGGAATGGAAATTTAGGTTTGAACAATATGTGAAGGCCAAAGAGCCCAAGGTATGGAGATGCATTCTTAGGGGCCCATATGTGATCACATATACTACCCATGATGATTCTGAGACTAAGCTGAAGAAACCAGAGGAGTTTTACAGTGATGAATATTTCAAAATCATACAAGAAGATGCTAAGGCATTATCATACTTGACCATGGCCCTGGGTCCTGATATTTCTGTTAATTTAAGGGATGCTACCTCAGCAAAATAGTTATGGGCCAGTTGAAGGAAGTTTTTTAAGGAAATAAAGATAAGGAAGAAAGTCGGAGAAATGTTCAAAATCAGAACCTTAGTACATTTAACTACATTTATGGAGAAACTGTTGAGAACCGGATCAGAAGAATGGTGAAACTGGTTACTCAAATGAAGGCTACTGAGATTGAGTTGAAAAAACAGTATTATCAACCGTCAACTTCTAAATGTATTACCAAAAAGCTGGGACTCTAATGTCGCCATGATCAAGAAGAAAAAAATATGAATCGTATTTCTTTCACTGAAATGATTTCAATAACCAAGTCGTGTGAACTTGATAACCAGCAGAGAGACACGAATCATGGAAACAGCTTGCTAGCTGCCAGAATAACAAGCTCTAGTGCCGGTCAAAATTCGGCAATCATGACCCAGAATAGTGGATTTCAGATGTTTAATGCAGCCGAACCCACTCCTTGCTATGTCTCATCTCCATTCTCTGCCTATAGTCCTGCTGTTGTTAAATCAACTAATTCTAAGTCAAATGTTGTTGTACCACAACCTGCTGCTCCAACCCACTCTATTCAAAATGTCATGTTTATCACAAAGCAAAATGAAGAAAAGTTAGCACTTGCCGCTAGTATGATCAACTGCTTGAATGCTTTTCTGGCATGTGAATTCACTCCCCCAGGTATGAATATATTGATATAAATACTATTTTCGGAAATAAGGATAATGAGAAAATATATGAATATTATCATTGTATTGAAAAAAATTACATATTTAAAAAGATATAGTATAAATAAAATACACGTTTAAAAAATAGGACTAAACCTTTTTTTAAAACTATAACTTTGAGTGTCAAGACAACCTCTTTAATTAGTAGTCTTTGTGTGACATGTTGATAAGTTACTTAAAATGATTACACTTAAGTTTAAGAGTAAATTACAAGTTTTGTCCTTTATGTTTGTATCAAATTGCAGGCGGTGTCCTTTGCCTTTAAATTTGACAAGTTTTGTCCTTAACGTTTCAAAATCATGCATGTTATGTCCTTTAGCCTTAATCCAGTTAGATTTTTTGGTTAAGTATTGTCATGTGCCTTGCACATGAGGGTATCCTTGTCTTTTCACCTTTTCATGGTTTATTGTGTAAATAAGTTATATAGAAGGACTATTTTATAAAATAAAATGATAGTTAATTAAACAATTAAACAAACCTCACATACTCTCTTTCTCTCAGTCTTCTCTCTCTCTCTAAAACCTGTGCAGTCTTTTCTCTCTCTAAAAACTTGTGCACGGTGGTGGATGGTGGATTGTGGTGGGTGTGATGGTGATGGTGGGTTTAGCGGTGGTGGGAGGTATACGGTGGTGGGTGCCATGGTGATGATTGGTTTAGCGGTGGTGGAGGTGTGCGGTGGCGGGTGGTGGATTGAGGTGGGTGTGAAAATGTTGGTGGGTTTGGCAGTGGTGAGAGGTGTACGATGGTGGGTGAAGGGTGGTTCTGATGGTGGTGAGTGAAAGGTAGGTGTGGTGGTGGGTTAGGGGCGACGGAGGGTTAGGGGCGGCGGTGGGTGAAGGGTGGTGGTGTCCGTGTCAGCAACGTCGGCAAATTGTTCCATTTGGTTCTGCAGCTCAGGTTGAATTGCATCCGATTTTGTATCCACTGCGTCGGTTTTGCTTTTAGATTTTATCGGTGGTTCAAATTTGATCTCAGGGACAGGGGGTTCCGGTGATGATACTTCATCCCGTTGAAGCTCTTCAGTTACGAATTCCCCATTTCGTCCTAGCTTTGCTTTAAGCTGGACCTGCAAGTAGATTTTGTCCTGGCTTTTCTTAAAGTTGGACCTGCAACACAGATTGGTTAAAGAGAGAGAGAGAGAGAGGAGGGAGAGAGATGAAGTTTAGAGAGAGAGAGAGTGGTGAATTTCTTTTATTTTTTTATACATTTTTTATGTTTTACGCAATAGCCCCTTAATATAACTTGTTTTACACAATAGTCCCTGAAGAGATAAAATGACAAGAATACCCTCATGTGCAAGACACATGACCATATTTAACCAAAAATCTGACTAAGTTAGGGTTAAAGGACATAACATGCAGGATTTTGAAACATTAAGGACAAATCCAGTCAATTTTGAAGTTAAAGGACACCGCCTGCAATTTGGTACATACATAAAGGACAAAACTTGTAATTTACTCTAAGTTTAATATTTAATTGTTAATGCTATTTATTTAAAATGATTATACTTAATTTTGATATTTAATTGTTAATGTTATTAGAAAGTTTGACCAATTTTTAAGATGGAAATTTACTGATGTGTGTATATATATAATATTAAAATTTAGAGAAAAAAATTTTATGTATGATATTAAAATTGGGAGAAGAGATTTGACATTAACACGTGACATTCTTTGGAGTCATTTACTATAACAAGGATTTGAATTATTTTAATTCCTACAAAAATAATTAAACTAGGTGTTTTTCCCCGCGCTAGTAGTTTTTCACCTTTTGGACGTTATCAGCAATTAGGTACATCTCAAGCATTGTTTTCTGCTATCCAAAGGCTCAGAATCTATAACTCTATAACTCGTTCTGGCTACAAATAAACCCAACTTTTCAAAAGAACCCAACAAAAGTTCTAAAGGGAAAAGATAATGCGTGGGATAAAAATATGTGGACGCGTGTATGCACTGTAGATCAAGCAACTAATGACCAAGATTAACAAAAACACTATTTAAATCATGTACGTATTAGTAGATAGGGTAATTGCCATGCCAAAACAACAAATTAAGAAATTTTTTGATATCATCATCTCCTTGGTGTTAAAATGTGTTCAAAATCCATTAACATAAATTCATAGGGTAAGAGTTTACATACATACGTAAGACAAATTCAAATACATCTCACATGAATATGAGGTCATCATCATCATCAAGTAAACAACATGGACAAATTTTATGACAATTACAAACCATAATAGTCTCAAACCCTATTAAAATCAAGGTTTACACCCCTTAGGATCTAGCAATAATTCGAACAACAACAGAGACGAAAATTCAATGCATGAACATATCAGATGAGGACACCCATCATTCATTGATAAACTGTAGATTAAAGCAACAACCAGCCATCGAAGTCTATTAGAGTCTCATTGATAAACTGTCGTACTTGCATTCACATTACACGTGTAGGTTATAACACACGAACTAACATAAATTATTTGGACTAGTTTCGTTGAACTTAAAGTTAAATTGCTAATTTTCTATGCAAGTTCTAAAGTTTGTAACCTGAGGGACTTTATGTGTATTTAATAAAAACAAAACCTTAAACTCGGACCAACAAATATAACATAAACTCTCTCCCAAATCCGGACACACTTTTAAACTCGGAAACCCCAAAACTCAAACCCGGACACCCTTAACTAAACTCTCAAACTCAGATACTTCTATATCCCTAAACTAACTCCGGAAAACCACCCCACCCCTTTGCAAATCCGGAGCACCATCACACCCCTCCATAAATTTGGAATCCTCTTATACTCATACATAAATTCGGAACCTTTGGTCTTTATACAAACTCAGAACAACGTTTAAAACTCTAACCGACTCAAAGGTTCTGTATATACATAACACATGCAAACCCTAATTGTGTATTCAGAACCTGCATCTCAAATTTTTCCTCTCTGAACAGCGACTTTGGTCCACAAGGATTGCAACTCTCTTGTTTACCAAGCTTTTCTCAATCTCTATCTCTCTCGGTAACACATCTCAACCTCGTTTATAGTTTTTAATTGTGTTTTGTTTATGTGATTACGTGAAAACTGGATTCTTGAATGTTATGGTTGTTAGAATCAGGTTCTTGATGATTGGTGTATTGTTTATGAAGTTTGTTAAATTTTAGTTGCGTGTGCATGCATGTATAGGGCTAGGGTTTTGATTTATAACATGAGCTTGACGATAACTTGAGGATAAAACTGATCTACATACTGTTGTACATGTCTTAGTAGTCGAAAAGTTTGATAATATCATCACAAACACATTTTAATAAAAACTCGATTTTAAACAAATTCTATGCAAATTTTTAGGTCGACTTGTATGGATTGTAACTTGATTAAAACATAATGAAAATGTGTGGTTCTTGAGTCTAACATGAATTTCAATGAAATAGCTTTCAAAACCAACTGGATTCATAATTTTTGACAAGTTTAGGTCAGTCAAAAATTAAAACGGAAACATAGCTACATGTTGCGTTTTTTCTGCAGAAATTGAAGTCTCTTACGAAAGTCATAACTTCATCTATAATTGAAGTTAATACTTGAAAATTTTTACAATAGGTAGTCGTAGGAGGCTACAAAATTCTCCAACTAGAATTTCGTCAATCGGATTGACGAGGATTTTTCTATAAAATAAACCGTAAACTGTCGACATAATGTGATGAAATTGCCCTTTACGTGCTAATTGATTTTTGGTAATTTTTCTGTGAACAATTAGACATTGAGAAAATTAAACATGCCTTTTCGGACCTAATGGCATGTCTCATAGATTATTTGTATTTTTTCTAGTTCGTTTACTATATTAAACAAAATTCACGAAAACAGCTCAACAATGGACGTTGAGCTGAAACTACTGAAATGAGATGTTTATGTATATAAGTGCAATTGTTTGTTAGTATGAGGTGTTGTTTATAATTTGACATCTAATCGAATATCATTAAAACATGTTGTAAGATGTACACATACACGTAACCTCATGAACGTATAACTAAGTGTCAACGTGTATGCATATTATGTGGTAGTATACGTGTAGAATTCAAGTGACTTATGTGAATATCAGCTAACAATAAAACTATAACCATATTAGGACGTGGTTGACCACACCTAACTCTAGTCACTAAAATTATAACCGAGCAAATCTAAGGTGAGTTCACAACTTTACTAAAAGCATGCATCCCAGGTTTGGGGACTACATTACCCCTGGTTTTGGGACTACACATATATTTCTGGAGGGAATACTACAATTTAAATACTTTAGTTTAATTTTGTCTATAGTGGACTAATCGGAATATCTATCTTGAAAGTGCCTACTCTTTATACCGATTAGATGCAGGGATATGACAGACGGGGTATTAGTTGATAGCGCTATTTGGTTTGACAAACCTCACACCGTACGAGGAGCCGGGCGTGAAGTTTTGACCTTTCCTTTGCATCAATGCCGATAAACATTGATGTGGGGCATAAAAACATACATAGTCAGTATTCAGTACTACATTGTTTAGTTGCTTAACAGTGGGTTAGCTACCCATGACATGCCATTAAAAGAAGATGTCCACAGGGACCGAACAATAGTTGCTACGATAGGCGCCATTGAATGGATACCGGCAACAACCAACATCTCAGGCTAAGAAACCCAAAACTATTACAAGTGGCCACAATGAAAACCCCCAAAAACTAAAGGGCATGCGACAATCCAAGGTTCTAACGAACGTCATTCCCCAAAATCTAGATGCGATACTATGCAATGTCGCCGCCAAGGAGGTCGTTGCCATGTCTCCGCCTGCCTTTAGTCTCATTTTTTTTCTCTTTCTCTATTTTTGCCTCGGTTGTCTACATTTCAAAAGAAGCCAACAAAAGTTTTGAATGGAAAACATATCACGTGCGCGGACCCCGAACATGCACCATAGATCAAGCAACTAATGATCAAGATCAATAAAAGCACTATTAAAATCCTTCACATTTTAATAGATAGTATAGTGTAGTGTAATGTAGTATAACATAACATAACATAATATTGCAAAATACATCATTTGTCGTGTATAGTTTGTATGGTTTTTTCCTTAATATTAGTTTCGTTTTAATTAGAATATTTGTACATTTGAGTCGTTTGTGTTTTGCAGGTCCTGGTTGATTAAAGTAGCCAAAAAGCAGAAGAAAACGAATTATAATATACTAGAACCAAATTGGGAAGCGAATGAATGATTGGAAGTTTAAAAAATGAAAAAAATCATGTTTTATTACCCTTCGCGTGTCACGAAGGGTTCGTGGATTACGTTCGCGTGTCGCGGAGGGAAGATTTGACGACTTGACTTGATTTAGCAATGCCATGGGCTGCGAAACATGGTCTTGGGTCTACAGCGGGCCACCAAACCATATAAGCACATCGAATTTAGTTAAAATCGAGATATTGGGTCGTGAAAGTTCTCCAGCCCAGCAGAATTTGTGAAAACATGTTTTTGGGCCTTTTGAACAATTAGATATGTATTGATTGGATCCTATAATAAAGAATACTCAACCGTAATCCATGCGATACATATATACATCATACTTGGACGTAAAGAATCATTTTTGGAACCATACATCGACTGATATATTCACTTTGGACGAACATCAGACGAACGTAATTATTCTGGACGAAATTGAGAGCTTCTTTTGCAAGGATTGAAGGATAGAATCATTGGGTTTGAAGTTGGAGCCAAAAGTTTGAAGCTTACGGGTTCTACTTTACCGATTCTTCTTGTTTCTTCGTCCTTTGTTTTCTATTTTAATGAATTCAGTTATGAGACTTTGTTTTATTGTTTTTAAAACTATGATTCTTGGCTAAATTACTTAGACTACCAAGGTTTTGATGAACTTTTGAATAAAGTATGGATTTTAATCGTTTGTTAATTTGTTTTATGGATTTATCATGAAAAGTAACGAACTTTGGAATATTGATTTAATGTGCATGCGTATTTAATCTTGTTTTAAATCTGATCACATGTTTCACTTGCGTTTTTGTGGATGGCTTCCATGTATGAATGCTAGTTAGGTCATGGACTATGTGTTAGTGACTAGTTTACGGTTAATTGTTATAAGAACCTTAAAACCTTTTGATAATTTATATGATATATATTGCATTCAAAGTGTCATTTTTACAAAACATTAACAAAACGCCATTTACATTGATGTTAAAATCTTCAAACAACACTATTATAGTTATTACACATAAATTTCATAACAAAAGAAACTATCGTATTAGCGGAAGCTTTCTAAGTTGCGTGTTTGGTCCTTGTACTAGCTTGATCTTCATCCGATCCATTCCATGAATTAACTAGTCATCAAAAACACTCAAACTTATTAGTTATGAATGCTAAAATATGTCTATTTGAGTTTATATGCACAAAACAGCAATCAGCAACAAAAATTCAGTGACCCGTTGCGCGGCGCGACGGGATGAATGCTTCGGTATCGCGTGACGCGACAAGCGTCGCGGGCCGCGAGCCCTACATTTTGACAGAATGTGCAGTTTTGAAACCTGCACATTCCCAGCTCAAACCCATTTTACTAAAATGTTCATAACTTCTTCGTTTCTAGTCCGATTTGGGTCACGTTTCCTTCTACATGACCGTAATCAGGTTATCTATAACATGTAATCAAAATCCCATATTATGATTTGAAACTTTCTTAACTTTATACTATCTGAATTCATAAATTCTTACAAGTTATATTGACCCGTTTCAAAATTTGAACTATAACTTTATTTTATAATCTTAAATCGGCTACAATCAATACAACTCAACATACTTATATTTACGACACATTTTGTGAAAGAATTAAGTGTCGTTTTCAAAGTACTTATTTTATAATCGATTCATTTCTCTTAATAAGCGACATCCATCGCTTTAATTTACCAAAGTTTAATACTTTGGTGATTTTGACCCGTTTGATTTCTATAGCGAAATCCATCGCCTTTTTACAAACAAACACGTAGTATTAGAGTCAATTTGACCCGTTTAAACTTTCGAGTGGAATCCACCACTTTCCTCACTTCTATATTCCCGAAATTCCTACTTATTCTTGTTTAGATACTACAAACGAAATCCTTCGTTTTAGTATTATCCAACATTATAAAGCATTACTTATCATTCAACAATTAAACATAAAAGTTCTAAACAAGATATTACGAAGCGAATAACCATATACCTTTAGAGCTTTCCTTTTAAGTGGGTATCCGTTCCGCCTTGCCCACTTGATGATCCACCCAAATCACCTATATGATTGATTCGAATATATTGTTTAGAACTCATGGTTCAATATTCGATATTTCATACGCTTGTTTAGTCAATTAAACGATTATTTCATATTTTTCAAGTAATTCAATTCTTTCAAGCATTTTATCAAATATCTAGTGTGCATACTTAGCATTCAAACACTATCATGTTCATGATTAATAACTTTAACCATGTTTAAGCATAGTTATTCAATTCATATATCAAGAACACTTCAATCACACTTGAATTTGCATTATAACCATCAATCAACATCCAATATCACAAGACTACATGAATTCTTCACAAAAACCCATATACCCTTATATGACAATTAATGAAACTCATGAATTATGATATGAATGAATCAATCCATAGTCTAATACTCATTCCTAGACTTGTATTCATCATAATTTAGCCATAATCTTCATCAATTCACCATAAATTTCTGTTACTAGAATTCAAGAATCATCAAAATATCTTCATATATCAAAATTAAGCATACCTTTTGATATACTAAGTATGAGGATCACTTATTTAGCCTTGAATCACCTTCAATTTGGTTTTGATTCTTTGATTTTGAGTGAAATTGTGAGATTAGGGTTTTGGAAGAGATGGAGTTCGCTCCTGATGTCTTAATCGAACAGAACCACACACAAAAGTGTGTGGTTTCATATTTATCTAGTGTTTTATTTAAAAAAAAACATCTTTCCAAATTGGCACAATTGATCCCTCTAGTTTTTAAGTTAATACAATGGTTAGAATTCTTGGATTTTCCTATCTTTTCTATTAGGATTTTTAACTAGGTTAATTATTCCTTGTTCAATTCTTATCGTTTTTACTATAAATTTTATAACCTACACATGTACACAAACATATATAGTTTAATAATTAGGGGTGTTACAAGTCTACCCCCCTTAAAAGGATTTCGTCCTCGAAATCGGGATACGTACCGAATAAGGAAGGATATAAGCGTTTCATTTCTTCTTTGGACTCCTAAGTGGTGTCCGATCCTTTTCAGTGTTCCCATTTAACTTTAACATGATTGATTTCTTTATTCCTTAAGCTTTTAACCTTTCGATCAAGAATTTCGATAGGCTTTACGACATAATTCAGTTTATCATCAACTTCAATGTCGTTATAGCTTATATAAGCCGTTTCATCAGCTATGCACTTTCGTAGATAAGAAACATGGAAAGTGCTATGTATACTACGCAACTCTTCTGGCAATTCAAGTCGGTAAGCTACCTTACCCACACGCTCTAAGATTTTAAATGGCCCAATAAATCTCGGACTCAGTTTTCCCCGTTTTCGGAATCGAATAACCACTTTCCACGGAGATACTTTAAGCATAACCATATCACCCACCTGAAATTCAATTGGTCTTCGTCTTTTATCTGCATAGGACTTCTGCCGATCTTGAGCCGCTTTTAAATGAGCCCGAATCAGTTCGATATTTTCATTAGTGATCCTGACTACATCTTTGTGAGCTAATTCTCGCGGACCCACTTCGCCCCAGCGCACCAGGGTTCGACACTTTCTGCCATAAAGCATTTCATAGGGGGCCATTCCAATACTGGAATGGTAGCTGTTATTATATGAAAATTCATCTAGTGGTAGATAGATATCCCAGCTACTGCCAAAATCGATAATACATGTTCGTAGCATATCTTCGAGTGTCTGAATAGTTCTTTCACTCTGCCCATCGGTCTGCGGATGATATGCGGTACTAATGAATAATTTAGTACCCATCTCTTCTTGAAAATCGCGCCAAAAGCTTGAAGTAAAGCGCGTATCTCTATTTGATACGATAGACACCGGTACTCATGACGAGAGATAATTTCGTTTGTGTATACTTCCGACATCTTCTCGGAAGTGTATGTTTCCCGAATTGGAATAAATTGGTCAATCTGTCAACTACTACCCATATAGCATCAAATCCGCGTGATGTTCTTGATAGCTTAGTTAACAAATCCATAGTAATGTGCTCCCACTTCCACACCGGAATATCTAACGGCTGAAGTTTACCGTAAGGCTTCTGGTGTTCTGCCTTTACTTGTAAGCAAGTTAAGCATTTTTCCACATACTTCGTGATGTCTCGCTTCATTCCGGGCCACCAATAATTTTGTTTCAAGTCTTTGTACATTTTGGTAGCTCCCGGATGAATAGAATAGCAAGACTTGTAGGCTTCGTCAAGAAGAAGAGTTTTAACATTACAAGTGTTTGGAACCCAAATTCAATCGAAGCGGGTTTTCAATCCATTACTATTATCCTGTAAGTCTTTAAGCTGACCCACTATTCTTTCCTTTTTCAAATTTTCTTCTTTTACAGCTTCAGTTTGCGCCTCTTTGATTCATTCAAGTAAACCTGAGGTCACTACTAACTGCATCGACTGCACCCGAATAGGTAAATATTCTTCTTTCCTACTCAGTGCATCTGCAACTATGTTGGCTTTTCCAGGATGATAATGAATTTCACAATCATAATCCTTCACCATCTCTAACCAACGCCGTTGTCTCATATTTAACTCCTTTTGATCAAAGAAGTACTTGAGACTTTTATGGTAAGTGAAAATAGTACATTTCACACCATATAAGTAATGCCTCCATATTTTTAATGCAAAGACTACTGCCGCCAATTCCAGATCATGTGTCGGATACTTCTTTTCATGAATCTTTAATTGTCTTGAAGCTTACGTGATTACCTTTCCTCGCTGCATAAGTACACACCCAAGACCAAGCTGGGATGCGTCAGAATAAATGACTATGTCTTCAGTCCCATCTGGTAATATTAATACAGGGGCACTGGTCAATTTTTCTTTAAGGATACGGAAGGCATCTTCTTGTGTACTACCCCATACAAATTTTTCATCTTTACGGGTCAACTTAGTTAATGGCGTTGCAATCTTGGAGAAATCTTGTATAAATCTCCGGTAATGACCCGCAAGACCTAGAAAACTCCTAATCTCTGATGGATTCTTTGGAGGTTTCCATTTAGTCATAGCTTCTATTTTGGACGGATCTACCGACACTCCATCGGCACTAATCCTAGAAACTGTACCTCACGCTGCCAAAAGGCACATTTTGAAAACTTTGCTTAAAGTCTTTCACGCCTAAGCGTTTCAAGTACTTCATGCAAGTGACATTCATGATCCGCTTCGCTTTTTAAATACACAAGAACATCGTCGATAAAAACAATTACCGACTTATCCAACATTGGCTTACAGACGCGGTTCATAAGATCCAAGAAAGCCGCAGGAGCATTAGTTAATCCGAAAGACATTACTAGAAACTCGTAATGTCCATAACGCGTTCGGAATGTTGTTTTCGTTATATCTTCTTCTTTTACCTTCAACTGATGATAACCCGATCTTAAGTCGATCTTTGAAAACCAACTCACGCCTTGAGTTGATCGAACAATTCGTCGATCCTAGGAAGCGGATATCGATTCTTTACCGTGAGTTTATTTAACTCCTGGTAATCAATACACATCCTCATACTTCCGTTTTTCTAAACTTCACAAATAATACTGGCGCTCCCCACGGAGAAACGGTTTGTCGAATAAATCCTTTGTCTAAAAGGTCTTGTAATTGCGACAGCAATTCTTGTAGTTCCGATGGAGCTAATCGATAAGGAGCCTTGGCTACCGGTTTCGCGCCCGGGACTAATTCGATGCCAAACTCCACCTCACGTTCCGGTGATAAACCCGGTAGATTTTCTGGAAAAACATCTTCGAATTCCCGTACAACTGTTACGTCTTTGATTTCCGGAGCCTCTTTTGTTGAATCATGTATGTAAGCCATATACGCCTTACATCCATGTCGAACCAGCTTGCAAGCTTTAATGAAAGAACAAATTCTGGGGCTGTAGCTTTTCTCCCCATAAATAGTAACATGTTTTCCGCTTGGAGACATTAGTTGTATCTCTTTACGGTTACATATTACTTTCGCGTGATATCGAGCTAGCTAATCCATCCCAATTACCACTTGAAATTCTCCCATTGACATGGGAATTAAGTCGACGAAATACTCTTCATCGTCAATGCTCAGTTTGCAATTCCAACACATATCACAAACAATAAAACTTTTATTATCACCTATTTCTACTTCTAGTGGTATAGGTAACTTTGTTAATGTGAATGTAGGGTGTTGAATAAATCGATGTGATATAAAAGATCTATATGCACCCGTATCAAATAAAATTCATGTTGGAATCGAATTTACAAGAAATATACCTGAAACAACATCAGGTTCAGTTTTAGCTTCATTGGCCGTCATGTGGAAAGATCTAGCCTTTGCTTTCTGGGCATCAGGCTTTGCATCAGTGGCATCTTTGGTTCCAACTAACTCCGGGCACTCAGACTTTTTGTGTCCCGGTTTGTAACATTTATAGCATACCGACACCTTTCCTGGGCAATTTGCAACCACATGTCCCACTTTGCCGCAAGTAGGACATGGTTTGTTTTTAAAATAGCATTCGCCCTTATGATTCTTTCCATAAATTTTGCATTGAGGTGTTCCCCCTTTTTCAGCGCCTTTCTTAGGAGCTTCATTTAGCATTTGTTTCTTTGCGGGGATTGGATTTTTCTCAAATGCTCTCCTCTCACCCCTATCAACCTGCTTTTTCAACTCAATCTCTCTTTCACGTGCGGCATTCACTATTTCAGTAAGATGCACATATTTTGAAGGAGTCATGAACTCCCTATACTCCGCACTCAACATGTTGTAGTAATAATAGATTTTTTGTTCTTCATTCTGAACCAGCTCATCACAAAACCTGAGCTTATCTAGAAAGATTCCCGTAATCTTCTCTATCGACTCACCACTATGCCTTAGCTGAATAAACTCTTCTTTCATCCTATTGATTACAGCTTTCGGGCTATAGTGTCTAAGGAACGGAGTTTTGAATTCTTCCCACGTCATAGTTCTCGTGGCTTCAATTCCTTGTTTCTTTTTTAGATTATCCCACCAATCCTTAGCTTGACCTCTTAACTGACCGGTTCGGTACATCATAATGGGTCCTTTTGAATACCCCTTCAATGTCGCTAATCCATCGTTGACAAACGATCGAATCAACTTCACCATGATAGAACAGGGGTTTGCATGCCATAAATTTATTATATGGACATGCTTTTGATTTACCCGTGTCTTTCTTTTCATTCATCTTATCGTCTATTACCGATAAGAGCGCGGTTTGTAGTCTATCGATGAACTGCGGTAGACTAGCTTCTAAGGCTTTTCCGACTTCCTCGGAAATGGTAGCTTTCCTCTCCTCAGTTACACGAGATGTTGATTCTTTCCCGGTTTCACCGGCCATTTCTTTAACTGAAATGTTCACAATAGTTAATCAATAACTATTTACTTCATTTCCATCTTGTTACATGGAAATTTATGTTACACATACTTAATCGCAAGTAATGTGCTGTTTCTTTTTAGGTTTGGTCAAGTACATATCTTGCCTCACCTTTCTCACTTAGTGTATTTCCCGGGTTCGAGCATAATAGTACACTCCTCCCATACACTTTTGTATCATTTACATCATCTAAATCTATAAATCTAAATTCATTTATAAGTAACTCTTACCGGATGTCTTGATCAAGCTTTGAACCGAACACACTTTGTCTTAACGAGGCTCTGATACCAACTTGTAAGAACCTTAAAATCTTTTGATAATTTATATGATATATATTGCGTTCAAAGTGCCGTTTTTACAAAACATTAACAAAACGCCATTTACATTGATGTTAGAACCTTCAAACAACATTATTATAGTTATTACACATAAGTTTCATAACAAAAGAAACTATCGTATTAGCGGAAGCTTTCTAAGTTGCGTGTTCGGTCCTTGTACTAGCTTGATCTTCATCCGATCCATTCCATGAATTACCTAGTCATCAAAAACACTCAAACTTATTAGTTATGAATGCTAAAATACGTCTATATGAGTTTATATGCACAAAACAGAAATCAGCAACAAAAATTTAGCATTGGTGACCCGTCGCGCGGCGCGACGGGATGAATGCTTCGGTGTCGCGTGATGCGACAAGAGTCGTGGGCCGCGATGATGTTTAACCTTCGGCGTCACGTGACGCGAGCCCTACATTTTGATAGAATGTGCAGTTTTGAAACCTGCACATTCCCAGCTCAAACCCATTTTACTAAAATGTTCATAACTTCTTCGTTTCTAGTCCGATTTGGGCCACGTTTCCTTCTACATGACCGTAATCAGGTTATCTATAACATGGAATCAAAATCCCATATTATGATTTGCAACTTTCTTAACTTTATACTATCCGAATTCATAAATTCTAACAAGTTATATTGACCCGTTTCTAAATTTGAACTATAACTTTCTCTTATAATCTTATATCGGCTACAATTAATACAACTCAACATACTTATATTTACGACACATTTTGTGAAAGACTTAAGTGTCGTTTTCAAAGTACTTATTTTATAATCGATTCATTTCACTTAATAAGCGACATCCATCGCTTTAATTTACCAAAGTTTAATACTTTGGAGATTTTGACCCGTTTGATTTCTATAGCGAAATCCATCGACTTTTTACAAACAAACACGTAGTATTAGAGTCAATTTGACCCGTTTAGTTTAAACTTTCGAGTGGAATCCACCACTTCCCTCACTTCTATATTCCTGAAATTCCTACTTATTCTTGTTTGGATACTACAAACGAAATCCTTCGTTTTAGTATTATCCAACATTATAACGCATTACTTATCATTCAACAATTAAACGTAAAAGTGCTAAGCAAGATATTACGAAGCGAATAGCCACGTACCTTTAGCGCTTTCTTTTAAGTGGGTATCCGTTCCGCCTTGCCCACTTGATGATCCACCCAAATCACCTATATGATTTGATTCGAATATATTGTTTAGAACTCGTGGTTAATATTCGATATTTCATACGCTTGTTTAGTCAATTAAACGATTATTTCACATTTTTCAAGTAATTCAATTCTTTCAAGCATTTTATCAAACATCTAGTGTGCATACTTAGCATTCAAACACTATCATGTTCATGATTAATAACTTTAACCATGTTTAAGCATAGTTATTCAATTCATATATCAAGAACACTTCAATCACACTAGAATTTGCATTATAACCATCAATCAACATCCAATATCACAAGACTACATGAATTCTTCACAAAAACCCATATACCCTTATATGACAATTAGTGAAACTCATGAATTATGATATAAATGAATCAATCCATAGTCTAATACTCATTCCTAGACTTGTATTCATCATAATTTAGCAATAACCTTCATCAATTCACCATAAATTTCTGATTACTAGAATTCAAGAATCATCAAAACATCTTCATATATCAAAATTAAGCATACCTTTTGATATACTAAGTATGAGGATCACTTATTTAGCCTTGAATCACCTTCAATTTGGTTTTGATTCTTTGATTTTGAGTGAAATTGTGAGATTAGGGTTTTGGAAGAGATGGAGTTCGCTGTTGATGTCTTAATCGAACAGCACCACACACACAAGTGTGTGGTTTCATATTTATCTAGTGTTTTATTTAAAAAAAAAACATCTTTCCAAATTGGCACAATTGATCCCTTCTTGTTTTTAAGTTAATACAATGGTTAGAATTCTTGGATTTTCCCATCTTTTCTATTAAGATTTTTAACTAGGTTAATTATTCCTAGTTCAATTCTTATTGTTTTTATTATAAATTTTATAACCTACACATGTACACAAACATATATAGTTTAATAATTAGGGGTGTTAAAATTGTGCACGATTTCCGTAGGAACTATGATTAAAGTTTTTAATAGGATTTAATATTCTACGAATCTTTATATGCGTAAGGTGAGATATTGTCGGTCCGTCTTTATTGTTAGATTTCTAGGGTTTGGTACTTCCTAAGAATATCATCTTAGTGTACCTTTCATTATTTGCTTACCGAGTTAAATCAGTTTTCGTAGGTGCCTTTGATTTTCAACTGTGAGGTAGTTAGTCACATTAGGGCGCTTTTCTAGATAATTAGGTAATCGTAGGGGAGTCTAATCAACCGGTAGTCTTAACCGCCTTTTAGAGTTCCATAGGTATCTTCCTAAGAAGGATCGGGGTCCTGTTCGTTTCTCTTAGGGTTTAGCATTTAAAGATCCCGGTTCCATAACACATTAGCATCCGATAGAAACTATACGATATCAATTGGGATTCCAACCTAGGTAGTTATTCGTCACCCCTGATCTCAATCTCGTCTTAAGTTGCGTTAATTGCAATTTAGGATTTTAGTACCCCCCTTCCCCTCAAAATATAAAATCATTCACGTCGTGTCAGTTTGTCAAGTCTATAGAGTCTAGTAACGTAATTAGAGAGTCTCGTGGGTTCGATACTCGAACTTACATAAGTTATACTACATTGACCGGTACACTTGCCGGTTGTGTGGTCTAGGTTAGAGAGTCTTAGTTTTATAAATTTAAAGCTTAGCGTGTCTGATTTAGGGTTAATTTGTTTAGACCACTTTTAGCACATCAAGTTTTTTGGCGCCATTGCTGGGGACTCTTTGGCAATTGTGTTAATTACTCTGTTTAGACTTGCTTGAATCTCATACGTGCTAATTGTTTGTATATTGAGTCGTAGATGTCTAGTTTGTCCGTGTCTTTTTTTTTTCTTGAGTCTTGTAAATATGTGTGAAATTTGTGGAGGACCCCATTTTACAGTTAAATGCCCACAATATGAGGGGTCCTTTGTAGATTATTATACTAACCCCTTTGTGCAGCCACAACCATATCCTTCGCAGGGGTATTCCACATATCAGTATGACGACCCGTATCAGCAGCCATATCAAGCAAAAAATAACCTATCCTTTGAAGAGATGCTTCGTTAGCTAAAGGAGGCGAGAATTGAATTAGCAAAAATAAGGAGAAGAATGAATGCACCAAAAGCACAGGTAGAACTGGAGACCACAATGAACGTCTCAGTCCCACCTCCGGTTCAGCAGGATGAACAAGAAGAGAATACGGGTAAGTTCATAATTGATTTTTCGGGCTGTAATGAAGAGATAGATGCGCAACTGGCTACATATAAGAGATGGAAGGGAGAAAATCCAGAGGAAGAAGAAGAATAAGAAGAAGAGAACAAAGTGCAGCCATAACAACAGCCGACGACTGGCTATACATATGATGCGGAAGGTAACTACCTTGGTTACATCCTTTCTAGTGGAGAATTAATCCCAACATTTCCAGAACCAGGGAAAGAGCTGCCATGTGAGGATTGGTCATACGAAGAGATTACTCCAGTCACAGAGACGAAAATGGATGATGAAGTCCCATCTCTGGTACCGCAGGTTGCTATATATGATTTCGGGAGTGACTCTGATGATGTAATAGATGAAGAAGAGTGGGCTACTTATCAAATGTCATTACTGAAGAAAGAAGTGACTAAAGAGGAAGTGGAGTTAGGAGATTCAATAGAGTTAATGTTTGGTGCAGAGGAAGAAACTGAAGAGGTTGAAATTAAGTTGTTTGGGGAAGATAAGTTTTAAGAGTTCGAACTAGATGGTTTACCGGTCTATGAAGAGGTAGGAGAGTTGGATCCTGATGGGGATATAGCATACTTTGATGCCTTACTTGAACGTGAACCGACGGAGGTAATCAAACCTACACTAGACAAAGAAACTAAGTGTGGGGATCATCCTCTGAAAGTGGTGGAAGAAGAAGAACACCATAGCTGGCCCGTGGTGTTAGTGATAGGTGAAACTGAAAAATCAGCAGGAGAAGGCGAGGGAAGAGAAAAGACAGGATAGGAACTGGAAGAGGACCGAAGGTTTATATACGTTCGAGGGGAAGGAGCCGTTCAAGCACGATCAGTCCTCTCGCTACATGCCACACATACGGTTTCTTCCAGGTAAGTATAAATTCTGGTGGTCTGACCCGTTTAAAAATTTCAAAATATATTATTGTTCCATCATTAAATATTTAAAAATAATTGAGGACCGGGTGGAATTAAACGGGCTAAATAGGGTCCAGATCAAAGAAAAATCTCCTGATTAAGTTCTAGTGTGGGGAGGTTTTGTAGAGTTTGTTAAAATTTATATATTCAGTGTATTCTCGGTAGTTTGGGGTATGTGTTTAATTGTATATTGAGTCGTCTATTTTGTATCATGAGTCTAACTTGGTAGTTTTTGAGTTAGTTTTTGTGCGAGTCGGTACTGCTGTGGTTTTGCTTTGTTTTTGTTTATGCAGGTTTGGATAAGTACCACCCGTACTCAATCTCCATTCGGGTGATTTTGGAGCTGTTTCTCGAATATCAGGCATTTACCATGTTTACCGGTCAGAGTCAAAGCCGATCGCGACCGAAATGCTATACGATTGAGCTGGATGGGACTAGAGTTTTTTTGGAGCACAAGCGTTATATAACCAGCTAATTCCTTTCCAGTTATGTCCTTTGTCTTTTATTTCTTATTTATTTTTAGTTTTTTTGAGTCGGTTTCCACCCTAAATTGAGGGCAATGTAGAGTTTAAGTGTTGGGATGGGAAACTATCGTTTAAGTCTGTTTAGTGTTAGTTTGAGTCATATAAATTTAAAAAAAAAATACAAAAAAATTAAAAATCTAAAAAATTAAAAAATAGAAAATGTTCTTGTTTTAGATGTTTGCAAATTAAAAAAGGAAAATGATAGAAAAATCAGATATGTTCGGGTTTCAAATAATAATATAAGTTAAAAAGTTGAATTATTGTCTAGCTTGGGATGTGTGAGTAGGCCCGGTTCGGTTTCTAGGTTCCTTTGATATAAATATACCTAAATTGTTAGTTTACTAGTGGGTTCTCATCTAGGAAAATAGGAAGCCGAAACTGCTAATAATAGCGTAAGGAATGCTGTTATAAGCTAAAATTTTTCGAATTTTTGATCAAAGAAAAAAAATATAATAATTGAGCTAGATTAATATAAAAAACGAGGCCTATGTAATCTCTATTAGGGATGGTGACTCTGATTTAGATTGCCTCTAGGTTGAGTTAAAAGAAAAAATGCGAAAATTTCTGACGCCTACGTTGTCGCTCTCGGGGATGGTGACTCTGGTTGAGACAGCCTCTGGGTTATGTATGCAAAGTCTAGTGCTCATAAATAAAAGAAAAAAAAAGGAAAATTTTGATTTTAAATTCTTTTAATTTTGGTATAAAACGGTTAGGAAAGGGTCAAGTGACTGTTCCTTTTGTTTCATATGCTTGAGGCGGGATTAGGTGAAACTACGGCTTTTAGTGTGAGACCCTAGGTAGATTGACTATACTTGAACTTAAAATTGCATGATAAGAGCTTGGAACCGGGTTTGGGTTTAAGTGGACACATATACTTGCAATCACCTTTAACACGAGTTTTAATTTTAATAAGTAATCTATATCTTTGAACCTGAATATCTTATTTGATTATGATTCCATTTGCATAAGTCTTTTTCAGGGACGAAAAAAAAGATAAGTGTGGGGGGATATTTGATGTATTTCAAAATACATCATTTCTCGTGTATAGTTTGTATGGTTTTTTCGTTAATATTAGTTTCGTTTTAATTATAATATTTGTACATTTGAGTCAATTGTGTTTCGTAGGTCCTGGTTGATTAAAGTAGCCGAAAATCGGAAGAAAACGAATTATAATATGCTAGAACCAAGTTTCGGGAAGCGAATGAAAGATTGGAAGTTTAAAATGAAAAAAAATCACGTTTTATTACCCTTCGCGCGTCACGAAAGGTTCGTGGATTACGTTTGCGTGCTGCGGATGGCAGATTTGACGAGTTAACTTGATTTAGCAACGCCATGGGCCGCGAAACATGGTCTTGGGTCTACCGCGGTCCGCCAAACCATATAAGCGCAGCGAATTTAGTTAAAATCGTGATATTGGGCCGTGAAAGTTCTCCATCCCAGCAGAATTTGTGAAAACATGTTTTTGGGCCTTTTGAACAGTTAGATATGTATTGATTAGATCGTATATAAAGAATAATCAACCCTAATCCATGCGATACATATATACATCATACTTGGACGTAAAGAATCATTTTTGGAACCATACATCGACTGATATATTCACTTTGGACGAACATCAGACGCACATAATTGTTCTGGACGAAGTTGAGCTTCTTTTGCAAGGATTGAAGGAGAGAATCATTGGGTTTGAAGTTGGAGCCTAAAGTTTGAAGTTTACAGGTTCTACTTTATCGGCTCTTCTTGTTTCTTGGTCCTTTGTTTTCTATTTTAATGAATTCAGTTATGAGACTTTGTTTTATTGCTTTTAAAACTATGATTGTTGGCTAAATTACTTAGACTACCTAGGTTATGATGAACTTTTAAATAAAGTATGGATTTTTATCGTTTGTTAATGTGTTTTATGGATTTATCATGAAAAGTAACGAACTTTGGAATATTGATTTAATGTGCATGCGTATTTAATCTTATTTTAAATCTGATCACATGTTTCACTTGCGTTTTTGTAGATGTCTTCCATGTATGAATGCTAGTTAGGTCATGGACTGTGTGTTAGTGACTAATTTACGGTATATTGTGCACGATTTCCATAGAAACCGTGATTAAGGTTTTTAATAGGATTTAATATTCTACGAATCTTTATATGCGTAACGTGAGAGATTGTCGGTCCGCCTTTATTGTTAGATTGCTAGGGTTTGGTACTTCGTAAGAATATCATCTTAGTTTACCTTTCATTATTTGCTTACCGAATTAAATCAGTTTCCATAGTTGCCTCAGATTTTCAACTGTGAGGTAGTTAGTCACATTAGGGCACTTTTCTAGATAATTAGATAACATTAAGGGAGTCTAATCAACCGGTAGTCTTAACAGCTTTTTAGAGTTCCATAGGTGTCTTTCTGAGAAGCATCGGGGGTCCTGTTCGGTTTCTCTTAGGGTTTATCATTTAGAGATCCCGGTTTCATAACATATTAGCATTCGATAGAAACCATACGATATCAATTGGGATTCCAACCTAGGTAGTTATTCGTCACCTCTTATCTCAATCTCGTCTTAAGTCGCGTCTTAGTTGTTTAATTTAATTAGTTTATTTTAATTTCAATTTAGGAATTTAGTAACCCCCCCCCTCAAAATATAAAATCAATTTAGTCGTGTCAGTTTGTCAAGTCTATAGAGTCTAGTAACGTAATTAGAGAGTCTCGTAGGTTCGATACTCAGACTTACATAAGTTATACTACATTGACCGGTACACTTGCCGGTTTTGTGGTCTAGGTTAGGAAGTCTTAATTTTATAAATTTAAAACTTAGCGTGTCTAATTTAGGGTTTAATTTAGTTAATTTGTTTAGACCACTTTTAACATATCAATATATTAGATTTTAGACCGGTTCCAATTTTTCAAATAAAATAGGGTCGGGTCGGGTCGATTCTTTCATGATGAAACCCGACTTGGACCTGTAGACCGGAACCGACCCTATATTTAGGGTAGTGAATCGGTTCTGTATTTTATGTTTGATCGGTTCTCGAGTCAGGTAATGGTCAGGTAGGGTCGGGTTTTTCTTTTTGCTCACCCCTATTTATTAATTCTCATATTAACCGAACACTACATTTTTATTTATTTATTTTTTTGAACGGCAAAACGCCACATATTATTTCGAACAACATGTTAACTATGGATGAGCCTGTTGGCCCATATACTTCCTTTATTGGGCCAGTGTTGCACCTCTCCCAGCCCATCCACTTGCTGACCCATTATCATATATCATGTGTCAAAACCCTAGCTCGCTAACTCCTCCTCATTTCCACTTTACAGGGTACGTTTTCGGTCTCCGTCCTCTTCATCTGAATATTCTAACTTAGGGTTTCAAATTTCTATGCTTTCATTTATTTATTGTTTTTTTTTTGTTGTTTTGATTTAACATCTTTATGATTTTGCAGTTAATCAATTGGAGTAGGTTCGGTTAGCAATGGCCCCTAAAGGTTAGTTAGCATTCTATTCTCACTTTAGACAATTTATTGCTTCTGTATATGCCTGATTTTGCTCAATTTATGTTATTTGATAGCTTCGAGTTTTACAAATTTCTAGACTCAATTGTTGTTTTTAAATCTTGTTTTACATTTTGGAAACACAGTATTAATTTAGTTATGTTTTTCTGTCAATCTGAGATTGGTCAGTTACAGAATATTGTTTTTGTTGGATGCTGAATGAATGTAGATAAAGTTGTAATTATGAAAGTTTTATTCTTGTTTTACTAGTGACAGCTACGAGTGTTTGTTTGTTTTCGGGTTATTTTGGTTTGCCAATTTTGAAACTGAGTTTGCTTATGAACCAATTCGAATCCATATCAATTGCATTTGGGTTCATTTGAGCTCAACCGACTAAAATAAATGATAAAAAAAACTAAACTTAAATAATAGAGTTAACTTTCGTTTTGCTCCCTGTGGTTTGGTCATTTTAACGGTTTTGCTCCAATAGTTTAAAAATAGCCATTTGAGTTAATTACTGTTTTCGTCCCTGTGGTTTGTCAAAAATCACTATTTCAGTCCATTAGTTTAAAAATTGCGATTTCAGTCCCTGTGGTTTCACTTTCGTAACTATTTCAGTCCACCTCGTAACCATTTCAGTCCCTGTACTTAACAGAATAATGGACTGAAATGGTTACAAAAGTGAAACCACAGGGACTGAAATGGTTACGAAAGTGAAACCACAGGGATTGAAATCGCAATTTTTAAACTAATGGACTGAAATAGTGATTTTTGACAAACCAAAGGGACGAAAACAGTAATCAACTCTAGCCATTTTCCTCCCTGATCATTTGAGTTTGTCGCCAGTTTGCTCCATGGCTCTAACTCAGTTAAAATGTTCAATTAAAAGTAGGGGTATTTCGGTAGTTTACTTGCTGTCTCTAACTCAATTAAAACGTTTAGTTAAAAGTCGCGGTAGTCGTGGTTGGCAGGTGGTAGTTGCAGGTGGTGGTGGATGGTTGTGGATGGTGGTGGCCGGTAGAAAGAGACGTTGGAAAGATGGGGGATCAGAAAAGAATTACTTATATACATGTAAATAAACAAGTTATAGGTTTATTTAGGTAAAAAGACTTACATGCCCTTGCTTTTATCTATAATTTACCAAAATACCCTTCTAGTTAATTGATTTTTTTGATGGAGTTAGAGGTGGGGAGCAAAATGACGATAAGTTAGAAAAATCAGGCAGGAAAATGGCTATTTTTAAACTATTGGGGCAAAACTGTTAAAATGACCAAATCACAGGGAGCAAAATGGAAGTTGACTCTAAATAATATTTATATAAAAAAATAAAGGAAAATTGCGTGTTTTTAATAAAATGTAAGTTGTATAAATCAATTTCATATAATTGGTTTGGTTCAAATTTTAGGTTTGAAAATAAAGTTCAAAGTTTGGTTGGATAAGGACCTGATTCGATCATTTTGAACCCGATTTTGTTATTCTTCTTCGGCTCGTATTGAATTTTGAGTTATTCAAGCCTGATTCAACTAATGTACACCCCTAGTATTAGTATAGTTTTATTTGGATTGAATTCGACACGAATAGCGTTGGTGCGTGGCATAAAAATGTAGTGTTTTAATGTCGATGATTTTATTTACTTTACGTCAACGATGATTTTGATACTTGTTTCAGCTGATGTTGCAAAGAAAGCTGACGCTAAAGCACAGGCTTTGAAGACAGCAAAGGCCGTGAAGACCGGTTCAACCTTTAAAAAGAAGGCCAAGAAGATCCGCACCAAGGTTACCTTTCATCGTCCGAGGACATTGAAGACTGACAGAAACCCTAAGTACCCGCGTATTAGTGCTCCACCACGAAATAAGCTTGACCACTATCAGATTCTCAAGTACCCGTTGACCACAGAATCTGCAATGAAGAAGATTGAAGACAACAACACTCTGGTTTTCATTGTTGACATTCGGGCTGATAAGAAAAAGATCAAAGCTGCAGTGAAGAAAATGTATGATATCCAGACCAAGAAAGTCAATACTTTGATCAGGTATCTTCATCAAATCCACTTATTTTTTAATATTTTTTTTTCTTTTTTTCGTAAGTAACGTAAGCCGGTTGCGTATTTTGTCAAGTTGTTTTTTAGTTGACATATTTTACTTTTTATATGAATGGCTAAAGTCAGTCTGACCTTTTTTCGTAAGTTAATTTGTTGAATTTTTCACTTTTAAGTACCGATCATTTTATTAATTCTCCGACTTTTTTTTACATTTAGTTATGTAACATCTGACTTATTTTTTATTATTTTTATATGTAATTCAGACCTGATGGAACAAAGAAAGCTTATGTTCGGTTAACTCCAGACTATGATGCTTTGGATGTTGCAAACAAGATTGGAATAATATAAGGTAAAATGTCATTTTATTTGGAAGTGGAAATGTATGCTCATTGTTGCAGTTTTGTTAGTTTTGTTTTCTTTTGTAGCACTTCAACTTTCATGTCATTGTTTTAAATTTGGATTCAATTTTGCTAATTGAGCTACTGTATACCTGCTTCAGTTATGTTTGTTATTTTGGGGTGTTTTTTTTAATTATACTTTCAGTTTATGAATGATTGCATTGTTGATTTAGAGGCATTAAACACGCTGCTTGCAACTTTGACAGCGACTGGGACTGTCACCAAGCATAATGGCTAGAATTGGAAACGACTTCTAGGCTATGTAGGTGATGGTTCGTCACATTTATTATGCGTTAAGTTCACTTAATTATGTAAGCTCTTTAAAATGAAGTGTATTATCGGTTATCTTTATGGATTTGAAAACATTTATCCTGCTGTGGTCTGGTCATTTCTTAGTTTAGGAATTGACACGATTGGGGAACACATGTAACTTTGGTTTTGGATGAATTGGTTGGGTCGGCCAGACTGACCATAATGCCAAAACGGTTCAGGTTTTGTGGTTTGATCATTATATTTGCTTTACCATGGAGTCGTACCATCTCTAGCTCGATTTTGGTGGGTTGCTCGTTTTTTCTTGAGTAAACATTCGTTTTGCTCCCTGTGTTTTAGTCATTTTAACCGTTTTGTCCCATCCTTTAAAAATAGTCATTTTACTCCCTTAAAAGTAGTCATTTTATTCCCTGATGATTTCATTTTATTTCCCGTTTGCTCCATAACCCTACCTCCATCCAAATTGTTTGTTATTTAGAAGGGTGTTTTAGTAAATTTATAAATAAAAGTGAGTATTTTGATAATTTTACAATTAAAATATAATATAAAGATATAAAGATATGATATATGAATACATACACACCCTCTTCCTTCTCCTCTCTCTCTATATCTTCTCCATCACCACCCCTCACACCATCGTCACCACTCACCATCATCATACTAGTCTAAAAAGTCGCCGGAGATGGAGTCCTTGGCTCGAAACCCTTGGTGGCCGTCAATGTCGAAACCCTAGGCGGTCGTCACCGTTGAAACAATGATGGCTGCTGTCACCGTCAAAACAGAGATGGTTGCTGTCACCTATGGTCGAATCGAAACCCAGAGATGAGAGAGACGATTGTGAGGAGAGAGAACGGATGGGATAAGCAGTTCGATCTACTAGATCATCGCCTAGTCATTTTATATGGCTGAGTTGCCCTTCTAGTTAACAAAATTACATATAAAATGATCGAAATTCCGTTCTTGTTAATAAAAATGGATGCAGTTAACCCAGCAGACTAAAATGGCAATGATGAAACATTTTTGGACCCACAGACAAAAAATGAAACCTTTGGAATAAACTGACAAAATGGCCAAAATTAGAAATTTAAATAGCAAATAAATACAAATCAAATTCAAACATACTAATTGAGAGAGGAAACAACACTTGTTTCTTTTGGCGAGGCAACAACGTTTCATAATTCATGTCGTTTCAATTCAGTAATCGTTCCACCCAATCCCATGCGTCTGTTGATCTGTTTGGGGCTCGTAATTGTTGGCCATTCAGTGATCATTCACACACTCACCGATTACACCGTTGATCTGTTACGACCTCCCACATAGCATTGAAACACCGCCATTTGATGTCGCCGGCTTTATGGTGGTTGGCGTCATTAGTTTACCGAAACATAGAGATGGTGCGCAAAACAGACGAGAGTAGATGAGATATGATTTGGTGGTTTGGTGAGATTTTTTTCAAGAATCAATTTGGTGTGATTGTGACGATCCAGAGAACACATAAGCTTACGAGGAAAAAGTAAAACCCTAAAGGCCTAAAACTCTTCTGACCCCTTCCACCCGTTTCTTTTTTCTTCAAAACCCACCTGGCACAACCCGTTCTACCCGTTTCTTTTGACTTTTAAACCCAACTTGACCATACCAAGTTGGACCCGTCAACTATTAAAAGGAAACCCAAATCAACCCATTGTATTTTTAAAAAGACCCAAAAGGAAACCCAAATCAAACCATCATTACATTTCCCCTTCTTTTACTTATAACCACTTTTAAAATATATTAAAAAAATAATAAAAGGGTGAACAGTTTTCTCTCAAATTAACAAATAAAAAGTAATATTTTCTCTATCATTCACTCACAATTACTTACAACGACCTACAACCACTTTTCATAGAATAAAAACATCCCTCACACAAGTTGGGGGAAGAGATGTGAATGCACTTAGGTTGGTGGGAGTGGAGTGGTGCCCTGCCTTCACATCAGTCAATAACGCATGTAAAACTACCCCTTCAGCGCCATTGAGCGGCGCTGTCATCACCTCCGCAAATGTCCTAGAGAGTGCGAATCCTGATTTCTTTTTTTGTTTTGTTTTTTTGTGAGGATCATCCAAGTACTTATCAATTTAGATTTTCTTTGTTTTTTACCTTTTAGTTAAACAACGTTAACATGCACATCATGCTAGTTAACCTTAAACTGTGACAACTCGAATTTCCAAGATTCTATTTCGCATTTATTGCACGTTCTTGTCTTGTTTAGTTGATTAATTGCACAATTAGTTGCTATGGAATTTTATACGTTTTGTTACAATGAAGTGTACTGTGTGATTGTGCATGATTATGTGTTAATTGTGATAAACTTGTCAAATATGTAAACTTGGTGGTGAAACTATGAAATTGTTATGAGATGGTGTACATGTGTAAAATATGATACTTAGGGAGGTAGAGGGTAATTAGTGAAATCCTAAATCATACTTAACCCTAATCCCTTGTTCACTAATCATTCTCACACAAGAAACCAAGGCACGTACTTCACTTTCTCTAGCAATCATCATCACCAAGACATTCATCACTTTTGATTTCACATTTCTCTAGAATCAATACAAGGTAATTGTTAATGATTGTTCGTTGATTATTTGATTGTATCAATTCTTGATTAATTGTTGATTGATTGATGCTTGTAAACCCTAGTTCTACATATGATGAATCTGAATTTACTGAATTGATTTCTGATTATTGTGTTATGATGAATGATTAGTTGTAAGCCGATAAGATTATTCACATAATGGTTGCTTGTAATCATCGATTGAATGTTTATGAATTCTGCATATACGTAATTAGGGTTTCACGATCAAAGGAGAAATAAAAACGTAACTGATGCAATCTCATGGAACAGGAACATTCGTATGTATGTTGATGTTAGTCAGAGTTTTAATGAAAGTGATTGTCTGAGTTTTATGTTATCATACATTGCCCGAACTTTAGAGGAATTAACAGGGAGTCCGACTTTTGTAGGATAAACAATAGGTCCGACCTTTAAGACTAAATGTGGTCCGAACTCTTTATTATACCAAAACAGTCCGAATTTTTATATAAAACATAGAGGGTCCGAGTTTAGTGATATATGTTGGTCCGACTTTTATTAAGAACATGTGTCCGAGTTTGATGATGACCATAATTGTCTGACGTTTAAACCCCCCTTTATGATGATGTCCGAGTTTCATAAGGGAGGTTAATGTCCAAGTTTTGGCAAGGGGTTGGGTGGTCCGAGTTTTAAGTCCCAACCCCATGGTCCGACCTTCATAATTGTTCCCTTGTCCGACCTTTAGGCTGAAAGGGGGTCCGAGTTATGTGGCTTGTTCCTCTAGTCCGACTTTCAAACAGGGAAGCCCCCCCCCCCCTTCATCTCTTGTCCGACTTTCAATTGATATGTAACTAGTCCGACTTTTTAAACATATGAACATGATCTGACTTTTATTGTTAGTTGATGTCCGACCTTTATATGATGTTTCAAAGTCCGAATTTGCTTATCATGCTTAGCCCGACCTTCTTACTTGTGATATAGTGCCGAGCTCTCATGCCTTATGCTTTGTTTAAGTGTTAAGCTTTGTTGATTGTCAGAATTGCATACGTTATGTAGAATCAGAACCTTACAAGTGATGTATGAAGCAAGTTACTTGTAAACACCAGTGTATAGAGCCTGTTGTATGTTCTGTATGTTCTGTGCATTACCGCATGCTACCGTATGTTATCGTATATGAATGTGTGATGCTGTAGATAGGAGCAATCTTCATCATATCATCCTGTACACAGTGTACACACATAGCACATTGCTTGAGTATCAAAGACTAGCAAACCCTAATTGATTTTATATACTTACGTCAAGTATGTGCAACATATCCTAGGTCGTGTGTAACGGACTTAGACATTTGGTAAACCCTAGAGCATAGCATACCGAGCAAATCAAGGTGAGTTCACACTCTTACTAAGGCATGGGATTCCCAAGGGCTTGGGAATGGGATTGAAGGAATGAGATTGACTAGATTCGTACATACACTGTTACTAGACTACCATACCATCGTCCTCGGTTGTGCAGGACACATACGTAAAACCTACGTATACTTGTATTGCTCACTGTCCTCAGGTTGCGAAGGACACTCACGTAAAACCTACGTGAACTTATACTCACTACTGCCTCGGTTGTGTCAGGCACTTACGTAAAACCTACGTAAACCCCCGCGTACCCCTATCCTCGGTTGTGAAGGATACTTACGTGAAACCTACGTAAACTTGTACGTATTACTGTTCTCGGGATATGTAGAACACTTACGGTTACGAATAGTCTAGTGGATATACAACATGGGAAGCCCCCACCAATAGAGCGTACTATCGGCCCAGTAGAGCCACATGTTACATACGAACTTACTATTACGCATTTACTTTCTGTGAACTCGCTCAACTAGTTGTTGATCCTCTGTTACATGCCTTGCAGGTCGTTAGATACATGGAGCTTGCACAGGGAGGAGCTGGTCGTTGTGGGCTTGGATCGTGATTGTTTGTTGAACACTTTATGACATTACATACTTATTTATATTGGGTTTTACTTATACGCTTCCGCTAAACAGTGATAACTTACTTATGTTTCGGAAACACCTTTCATATGGATTTGGTTTGGTTTAATTGCTATTACTTTAACTATATACATTGTTCTATATGATTGGTGGCTTGATCCTGGTCAGTCACGCTCCCAAGCGGTGATACTCCGCACGTGGATTTTGGGGGTGTGACATAAACCCCTTGCTTATGTGGTGTTGACGTGGCACAATAACTAGCATGGGTGCTTTAAAGCACACCGCCTAGCCTTGGTGGTGAAATCTTTTTGCCTATTCTTTGAAGGCAAAAGATTGAATCTAAGCTTTCATGGTATATCGTTGTTTTTTTTTAAGCCTTAGAATACATTCGACTTTTCACTTGGTTCTTCCTAGTCCTACCAATTAATGTTTAGCGGGGGTGGTATGAATGCTTAAACAAGTTTGAGACGAGCTGAATTCAACTTGGGTTTGATCCCATAATAAACTACTCGAGCTCAATATGTTTAAGTTGGGCCAAATATTGAGCTTGTATACGACTCGTCTATACTCGAGCCAACTTGGCTTGGCGAGCTAACAAATCAACAACAATAACAAATTATAGTTGTCCAAAATAATGTGCCATTAAACTACAAGAAAAACAAGTAATTTATACAAGAAAACATGCTCGAATTAGCTAAAGTTTTTTTGTTTTTCAAACGAGCTGCTAGAGCTCAGATTTGAGTCGAACATTTATACGAGTAAAAAGAGCTGCAAATTTAAGTATGGGCAATTAGATATCTTGTAACAATGGAAAGCCTTTGAATAATCTTATAAACATTGTTGATAAGTAAAATCATGAAAATAACATTTCAAAATAAAAATAGTCACAAGTAAGAATGAAACAAAGCATTTTATTGACCCCATTGAGCCGCTTATTAACCGGCCCAACTAATTTATCGCCCACCTGTAATACCGGTTCCTCGACCCTTTATAACATCTGCATTTATAAACACCCAACTAGTACTCACTCACCTATCAAAACTAATTATTTTCCAAGACCGATTTAACCCCAAAAACATGCCTATTTACAGAATTACTATCGGAACTCCCACTGAGGCCAGCCACCCTGATACACTCAAAGCCGGCTTAGCCGAATTCATTTCGATCCTCGTTTTTGTATTCGCTGGTCAAGGGTCCGGCATGGCTTACAGTATGTTACTCGGCCAATTGCCCATCTTTTTTTTTTTTTTTTTTTTTTTTTTTTTTTTTTGCATAATTCATATTTGTTTTGTTTTTGAAATCAGGTAAATTGACTTATGGTGCACCAAACACACCGGAAGGACTAGTGGCAGCGGCACTAGGCCATGCATTCGCCTTGTTTGTGGCGGTGTCGATTAGCGCAAACATATCCGGTGGTCACGTTAATCCGGCTGTCACATTCGCCTCGTTCGTAGGTGGCAATATATCATTTTTTAGTGCCGTTGTGTACTGGATCGGTCAATTAGCGGGGTCCATTGTTGCGTGTTTGCTCCTCCAGTACGCCACTGGCGGGATGGTAAGATTTCAGATAAGATTACTCACCACTATTTTTGCCACCGCATTTTCGGGGAGGGGCAACAAAATTAAATATTATAAAAACCTAATATAATAAAATGTGTACAAATTGTAGGAAACTACCGCGTTTGGGTTATCGACGGATGTTTCAACCAGAAACGCACTTGTATTCGAGATCGTGATGACGTTTGGCTTAGTTTACACAGTGTACGCCACGGCAGTGGATCCAAAGAAGGGTAATATCGGAATCGTTGCACCTTTGGCGATTGGTTTGATTGTGGGTGCCAACATTTTAGCTGGTGGTGCGTTTGATGGTGCATCGATGAACCCAGCGGTCTGCTTCGGTCCAGCCGTGGTGAGCTGGACATGGAACCATCACTGGGTCTATTGGGTTGGTCCGTTTGTTGGTGCAACCATTGCAACCCTTATATATGACAATATCTTCATAGGTGAACCGGATCAGATACCTGTGACGGATTATTGATCATTTGTTTTCAAAGTTTAATATTTTGATTATGAAGGAGAACATGTAGTGAAATTGATTTTGCCTATTTTGGAGATTAGGTTGAGGTTTTACAATTGGTTTTAGAGGATTAAAGAACATATCTTGCTATTCTTTTTTTTTTTTTTTTTTGTTACAATTCTTAGTGTGATCTTTATTAATCATGTCTCATTAGCTAGGCTCGTTAATTAAATGTGGGATTTTACGTACAATAGAAATCGAAGCAGAGGCGGAGATAGTGTACAAGCAGGGGTAGCACGGGTTACCCCCTCAACTCTGTCTTCGTAATATAAAAATACTCCTCAACTTCGTCTACATAGTATAGAAATTTTATTTTATTTTTCGATTTATACAAATGATACCCTTGAAAAAAATGGGATACCCCTGATTTTTTGGAGAAAATACGCCACTCGAAGAATGAATTATCAACATTCGATGATGTAATGAAAGCCTATGGCCGTAATGTGACCCCATTATTTATGCTAACAAACATATAGTAGGATTTGAACTCAACATGAATCACTATATGGTAATGGTAATGGTAATTAGGGCTGTTCATTTTTATCCAAAACCCGAAACCCGAACCGAATTCAAAGCCATCCGAACCCAAATTAGGAAGTATCCGAAAAACCCGAACCCAAGAAACCCAAACACGACCAACCCGAACTTTAAACGGTTCGGTTATCTGGTCACTTTTTCCTGGAAAAAAACCCGAACAACCCGACCTGGAAAACCCGAAACACGAAACCCGAAAGAAAACCTGAACATTTATTGTTTTTTATCTTATAGAAGTGTTTAGATTTAGAGTCTTTAATATGAAACGCTAAGTTTTGAGACTTTTATATATTATAATAGCATATGGTTAACTAATATTTGAACTTTCACTACTACAGAACACAGCTTTAGACGGGGTGATATGGGTTTTAAGATGGTGTTTTCAACACCATCTTAAAGTACAGTGGTTTAAAATCATGTCTTATTAAACGGTGTTCAATTTGAACACCGGCTTAAACTTGGTGAACCCCGTCTTTTAATATCAAAACATTTATTAAAACAAATATTTTTAACACCGTCTTATAAATCGCTATAAAAAAAACATTTACAATGGAATACATGTTTGCCCCTCATCTCCTTTTTTTTCCAGCACCAAGTAGTGGTGGATTACTTTCAAAACATACTACCCTATACCTTAACAATTCGTTTTTTAGGATAAACACATCCCTCCTAGCCTTAAGAGCATAGTTTTTGACCATCTGATTCATCTTACTCTTGTCATCGATAAGCTGACCAACAAAGAATGGCACATCATCTACAACCTTATCTTTTATAGCAGCCTTCCTTTTCCTCTTATCTTCCGGGTCACCTTATCTCTAAGTGTTGTATTCTCATCAGACCCACTTTCAAAGTCCTCCAGGTCTACAGGCAGATGACCTTCTTCACTTCTCTCATCATCATGATCCCCATTACTTGAACCATCCAGTTCTTCTCTAGTAAATTCAACATTAGCCCTGAACCTCTGCATATCGACTTCTATTTCATAAACCATATTATCTTCCTCAATATACTCATAATCAGGATCACTTTTTTCACTCTCTTCATTATGATCTTCAATTTCTTCCTCATCTTCATTCAGACTCTGATTTTCATTATTTATTAACAACGATACTGGAACAATTTCTTTACATGGCCCTACAGGAACTTCATTGGACTCCATCAAGATTGTTGACCTCCGGTGTTCAACATACATGTCTATCATGTGGACTCCTTGAAGCACATGATCAAACATAGATTCTAAGTCAACATCACATTTTAATGTCCTAAGACCAAAATCCAAAGAACAGTAGGGTTCCTTGTAATGAATGCAGAAAAAGAGACCATCATTGAAGCCTATTTTCTTAACCATCTCCTCTAAAACATCTGTAGTCAACACTCGAAAATCTACATGATCAATGTAGTTCATCTTCCCACCAAAGTATTCCCTATTTGGGTTTTCTACAAAATTACCTCCATGGTGTAATTTAATTGTAAACTGACTCTGGGTTTCACCTGTAAACAAACATCAATAACAAATTAACACAGCAAAAGGTTCAAATTTTACTTAAATCAGACCCTGTGGACTTGCATGTCACTTACGCTACATCTCGTATGGTTCGAAATACTGATCTTCAGCTCGAACCTTCCATAATCGAAGATCCATGCTCGTAACAGAGTGCCAATCGATTGTAATTGTTCAAGTGTGCAGGATCGCCATGTACAGACTCATGAATTTAGAACTAGGTTAAGTTGAGGGTTTCATATAGTGATGAAATGTGAAATATAGGAGGATGCAGGTAACGATTAGGGTCAAATTACCATTCTGCCCTTTGACCGTTTAAAGAAAACGTTGGAAACTGATGGAAACTTAGGCCAGGGGTAATATTGCGACATAACAACAATGTTGGGGGGCAAATTGCATTTTTTTTCACGGAGAAGATCAGAGTGCCAATTGACTTAAACCCCAATGAGTAAAATTACACTTTACTCTTTTGAATATAAAAAGTTGGGTCTATTTTCCACTTTGGGTCCTTTTCCACTTCGCAGCTCAAATTTAGTTTTATAAAATAGGGTGTAACAAGAATTTTTGATATTTTTTAAAATGCTTTTTCCCTTATATTATTTAACTACTAATCAATAACATAAGTACAAACCAAACATGTTTGTGTACATATTACGACTATATTTTATAGGTTTTCTTTTTCCTTGTTATAACAAATGTATTGAAACTGTTGTTATAACAAATGTATTGAAACTGATCGACTTCCGTTGTGCACATTACGATTATATTTTATGGGATTGATCCTACTAGTTAAGATAAAATCTTAACCAAATGTTTATTAAATGTAAAATCTTATAATGTTCTCTGAAGCTCTTTACATCCCTCCCTCATAACCTTTATAACCTTACATATAAGAAAACAGAAAAAATACATCTAAAAATAACAGTTAATGGGGGCAGATAACAAAATACTACTAAAACTCACAAATCAGAACAAAAATGAAATTTTAGAAATAAATCAACTTGTACCGTATATAGGACAATAAATACTATTAGTAACAACTATCAGTTCCAATGAGAGTTTCAGTGACCCCAGTGTCACTCATAGCACCCTTATAAGTGTTAGCAACAGTTCTAGTGTAATAATTTCAGTGTTAGTTTTAGTGTAACATTTTTTTTATACAAACTTCAGAAGTAGTTTATCTGTAAATTAACACAACAGTTCAACTATAAAAGAGTAAGCACGGCAGTGACATCTTTAATGAAAGTTTCCATGTCACTATCAATGAGTGCCACTATTTAGACCTAGCATCAAATTATTTGGGTGAGTCAATTTGTTTGGCTAATTAACTAACTGGAAGACCATGCTAGATATATAAATGCTCATGATTAAAATTCTAGGGTGAGCTATGGGAACCTAACCATTCACTCCAGTGGCGGATCTAGAAAATCCGCCAAGCCGTAACGTTTTATAAAAAAGCCGTAACGAAACCATAAAAACGTCAAATTTTTCCAAAATTTACACTACCGCCGGAACGCCAAGCCGTAACGGAGGTTGCCCCTTTTTATATGCTAGGTCCGCCCCTGCATTCATCAGTGTAGTTCTTGTGAATAACTGAATTGATAGCTTTTTTTTTTTTTTATCATAAATGTGCAAGATGAAATTCTTGACTATCTCCTTGCTTATTTTCTTGATTTTAAAGATTCTAGATGTATTTTCGGGTGTTATTATTGTTAATATTTTTCATACTAATTATTAATTTGATAGTCAATATATAGATCCAAAGCTATATATTTTGTTACTGAATTGATTATGTACAAGAGAGCCAATCCGTAGGAAGTGTAAGAGACATTTTGGAACTTTCATCAAGTAATCTAAATCTAATGGTTGAGATTAGATAGTCCTCAAATATAGAATTCACGTTAACAAAACAAGGGAAATAAGTGGAGAAAATGTAAAATAGGAAGATCCAATATTGTTGACTCATAACGGTTATAACTTTTTTTCATACGATAATATTTTTTTTTTAAAATAAACCGTAACTAGCATTTTATTCTCTTTAATTTGAGTAGGTCATTGCTATACTTTCCTTAATTTTAAAAAATGTTTTATAAGCTATTACTTTACATGATTATGTGATTATGTATCAGTATGTAATTACGTACATTAACTGACTACGTATTATTAAATGATTTTGAATACTTATTACGTGATTTATTATAGTATTATATGAAAACCCACTAAGTGATTACGTAATTACATACTAACCATAACTATAGTAAAAAACAAACATATAATATAAAATATTTCACGGAATGCTTAATATTTAGGGTATAATCACGTAATAAATATAAATGTAATACAAAACATTTAACAATCAACCTTTCATAATCACGTAATGCTCTATATTACATATTTATTCGTGTGACGAGGCATAAACAATTAATAAGATCAATTATAATAAATCGTATTGAATATGTAATCATGTATTCTGTAAATAAAATAATAACAAAACCAATGAAATATAGCAATAGTCTACTCGAATGAAAGAGAATAAAATGCTCGTTAATACGATGTAATTGTTTTTAAAAATATTATCATATTAAAAAGTTATAGCCATTTAAAAATTGTGATGGACGTGGATTAATGAGTAACAATATTGAATTTTCCTATATTACCCTTGCATTTTAACGCTTTTATGATTTAAGTGCGTTGTACAGTAACCTTTCTCTATTTTCTCAATAATTTAGCTAATTTTTACAATTAAACAAAGTGGGTTACATGATAATAGTTATTACATTATATTGTGTATTTATTTGTTTGTCCTTCGATCCTATCCAACAAATAAAACATAATAGAGTAAACTGCAATTTTACCTCCTGAGGTTAGGGGTCATTGGCATGTCTATCCCCCCTAAGGAAATAATTGCAATTTTAACCCCCACTGTTCACCCTTATGTCGCACTTTTACCCCCCGGCGTCAAAATGGGTAACAGAACTGTTAAGTCTAAGTTGAACTGACTATATTACCCTTACATTTTACCCCCCAACATTCCTGTTAAGTCGCACAATTACCCCCCATTGGTAAATTACTAATTTGTCCTTTGTTATTACCCCCTGTACTTTGTGTTAAGACACAACATTACCCCCTGCAACTTCGAAAACCCTTCCCGCCAAAATCAAATACCTGTTCTATGATTCTATAATACAAAATCTGAACATGGTAAATTAAATACCTAACATCTGTTATAAGAACTGGTAAATTACTAACAAGCAAAGACTCCAAAACTGGTAAATTACTAATTCTGAACCTGTTCTATGCATCTGTTATAAGAACTGCAGGTCCAATGTGAACAAATCACACTCCAATACTTGCTGCAGATATATTGATACACTTAGTTCACATTTATATAAGGTGTTCAAATATGAACAACCAGTGCACCAAAAATGTGGTTAATCAGTAACACATGCACTAACAACCTGCTGCACTAACAACATGCTGCACCAAAAATGTGCTTAATCAGTAACACATGCACATGATCAATCACTGTCATTCCAGTGTCATTATAGAACTTAAAAAGATGCACATGATCAACCTTGTTATGGGTGAAATTCTGAGCCCATATCCTGGAAAATATCTTGATATATATCTTGTTTATATTGTATCTGTTTACATCCGGGATGCTGATTCAGGATATTGGTAACATCCTGAATGGTATCCTCAGGATCACTAACGGATTAAATGCAGGTACGTGGGTTAGAAGCTAGCAACGTTCATGAAGACCTTTTCTACTGAAGACTCGGTCCAAGTCGTTCACAAGAAGCCGTTGAAGCCGCATTACTCGGTCTACAACGTTCATATTGGAATATTCGGAGCATCCCATGTTTATAGGAATTTTAGTTTGCATTTCGTTACTATAAATAGATGGGTATATCAGATCGAATAGGACATCACAATCACACTCTCTACACTCTAACACTTGCTCTCTCGCAACTTTCACACAAATTCATTGTAACACTTAGCGATCTGATCTATATCCTGCACTGTATCCTGAAGTTTAAAGCAATAAGAAGAACAAGGCAGCTGCGATTGTCAGCTCCCGAGGTTTTGTGCCGGCGATCTAGATTGATCAAGGGCTTTCCTCGTACATCTCGTGTCATTTACTTTACCTTTTTGCTCATTGTTTGATCGTAGATACAGCTCAATATCCTGAGCCGTATCCTGAACACTGTTTTTCCAAAGAACATAACCAACATATTTTCAACACATTTTTCAGCACACTACCTCACTTAACTAATTTGATCACTTAATTGCTTCGGTAATTTTTGACCAAAACAATTTGGCGCCCACCGTGGGGCAAGTGGTGCTTTCTTTACTAAAAATCTTTGTGAAATCGTTAATCGGTTTTCTGTTTTCAAAACTTTTTGCCACATTGTTTACAATGGCCTCAAGATCAAACATGAGCTCTTCTACTGTGTCTGCTACAACTTCTGCAACAGTTGGTTCGGTGCTTCCACCACCTCCTCCAAGGATGCCAGCCTCTACACAATCTCAAGATGTTATCCCTACTCGGAGTGTCCAGGGATCTGCTCCTGTCTTAGCTTCTAACGATGAAATTCTAACCTTATTTGGAAGTGTGCAGGAACAAATGAGGCAGCAACAGGAAACAAACCAAATGCTTTTAAGGGAAATACAACTCCTGAAGTCTGGCTCGAGCAGATCTGCTGAGGATAATGTCACTCTATTACATCCCAGAGCGTTGAACTTTAGTTCAGCTGTGTATACTGAGGATAACAGGGGGAATATCGTGCCCAGCCTTCCTCAGAATCATACTCCTGAAATACCCTCCTCGGTCAGGATATCAACTGTGAGGAGCTCAGGATATGCTTCAGGATATGGGCAAAATCCTCTAACGGGTAACGTATCAAATAATAATAATGCTATTGCCACTAACAGTGTTGGATCTCTGCAGGATACAACTGTAACGTCAGAATTATCCAGGGAGCTTCAGAAATTAAAGGATATGATATCCAGTGTACCTGAGGTGGTGCAGCCAATTCCTGAAGTATCCCAGGATAGCCACAGGATATCTCGGTTCGTGCATCCCATATGTGATGCTGAAATCCCAAAAGGATTCCAGACTCCAAACATGAAGCTTTACGACGGAACCACGGATCCTGAAGAGCATATTGCCCAGTATAGGGAAAGGATGGAGATCAACCCTATCCCTCCGGAGCTCAAGGAAGCGTGCCTGTGCAAGGGTTTTGGTTCAACCTTGACAGGATCGGCTTTGAAATGGCTCTTGAATGTTCCTCCACATTCGATTACATCTTTTGCTCACTTAGTAAATTTATTTAATAGTCAATTTTCTTGTAGTAGAAGCTTTGAAAAATTAACAAGTGATCTCTGCAGGATAACACAAGGGCCTCAGGAATCCCTTAGGGATTATGTGAACAAGTTCAGCCGGGAATCACTAGACATTCCCCATCTTGATGTTGCAACAGCTGTGCAAGCTTTCAAGATGGGGCTGCAAAAGGATTCTCAATTCTATCAAGACCTTGTAATGAACCCATGCAAGAATCTGGATGAAGCCCGGAACAGGGCTCTAAGATATATTCGGTTGGAGGATGACAGAAAAATGCAAGAAAGGATGAATGCATCCTCAACATATGAATCGACTAACAGGAAATCGGAATCCTCATATAGACCATATCGCTCTAAGCCATATGGCAGAAATGATAACAAGAGAGTGAATGCTGTTGAAGACGAGGATCCTGAAGAATATCCTGAATTATCTGAATATTGTTTTTCTGTTAATATACCTGAACTAATGTATGCTATGCAGGGTTTGGGAGATAAAGCCAGGTGGCCTCGAAAGAATCAACAAAAAGCAGATTGGAAAGACAAGTCAAAATGGTGTGCTTTCCACGAAGATTTTGGACATATGACTGAGGATTGCATCGCTCTGAGGAAAGAAATCAGCTACCTTCTAAGCAAGGGATATTTGAAAGATCTCTTAGGGAGAAAGAAGAATAAGGGTCAGGATACTGAGAAGGATCCTGAGCGAGCGGCATCACCTCCCGCCGATGCCAAGATAATCAACTTCATTTCAGGAGGATCCGACATTTGCGGAACTTCGTATTCGGCGACCAAGAGACATGCAAAGGAAGCTAAGGCCGAAAGGGGAGACAAACCTATCAGGATGACTACGCTCACAACTGACAAAGTGATCAATTTTGATGCAGATGATAGGGATACTGTCCAGGATCCTCACCATGATGCTCTGGTAATAACATTATATGTGGCTAACCATTTTGTACGCAGGATATTGGTTGATAATGGCAGCTCCGTCAACATAATACAACTGGAGACTCTGAAGAGAATGAATGTGTCTCCGATGGATATCACTTCGAAGTCTACTGTGCTCGTTGGTTTCAGTGGAGAAGCTAGGAACACAGTGGGAGAGATAAGGCTACCCGTATATGTTGAAGGAGTCAACAAGATGCAACGTTTCTGTGTGATGGATTCTCTATCCTGCTATAACATCATCCTAGGAAGACCATGGATGCACGATATGAAGGCCGTTCCATCAACGTATCACCAATGCATCAAGATCCCTACCCCTTGGGGGGTTGTCAAGATCGACAGTGACCAGCAGGAGGCAAAGGAATGCTACTCATCCTCGATGAAATCCTCAATCAAACCTAGTGCAGCATAGCAATTAAAGACGCGGGCCCAGGATATCGTGGAGGATCCGGAGCAGGATGTGAAGAAAATTATCCTAGATCAGGATAATCCCGATATTTCGGTGCTCGTGGGAACCAATATCCCTCAGGATATTGAAGAACAATTAATTAACTTTTTGAAATGCAGGATGTCAACGTTTGCATGGAAGCATGAGGATATGACAGGTATATCTAAAGACATTATTACTCACAAGCTTGGAATTGACAGGTCATTCAAGCCTATACAACAAAAGAGAAGGAAATTCGCCCCTGAGCGAAATATGATTATCCAAGAGGAAGTTGAAAGATTATTGAAGTCCAGGATGATTAGAGAAGTCAAATTCCCTAGATGGCTAGCAAACGTGGTTGTAGTACAAAAGAAGAATGGGAAATGGAGAGTCTGTGTAGACTACACAGACCTGAACAAAGCTTGTCTAAAAGACCCATTCCTCTGCCTCATATAGACTCGATGGTGGATGCCACTGCCGGTCATGAAATGTTGACCTTCATGGATGCATCCTCAGGATTCCAGCAGATTCAGATGGAACCTTCAGACCAGGAGGATACCGCTTTCATGACACCAACAGGTATTTATTGTTATACTGCTATGCCTTTCGGTTTAAAAAATGCAGGTGCAACGTACCAGAGATTGGTGAATATGATGTTTAAAGACAAACTGGGGGACACCATGGAGGTGTACATTGACGATATGGTGGTTAAATCCAAGAAAGCTGAGGATCATCTTCAGGATATTAAAGGAGCATTCGATATCCTGGACCAGTATAATATGAAACTTAATCCTGCAAAGTGCCATTTCGGAGTGGGGCAGGAAAGTTTTTAGGATACATGGTGACAAAAAGAGGGATAGAGGCGAGCCCGGAGCAGATAAAAGCTATATTGGATATAAAGTCTCCCTCAAATATGAAGGATGTTCAACGGTTAACAGGACGAGTGGCAGCCTTAAACAGATTTATATCAAGATCCTCAGAAAAGTGTAAAGAATTCTATGATATCCTGAAAAAGAATAAAAAGTTTGAATGGGGTGAGAAGCATGAAGCAGCCCTGCAGGATTTGAAGCAGTATCTCTCAACCGCACCTCTGTTGATGAAGCCTGAGGATGGTGAACCATTATCCTTGTATCTGGCAGTATCAGGGAATGCAGTAAGTGCAGTACTCGTAAAAGATCACGAAGGTTAGCAGTATCCTGTTTATTATGTTAGCAAAAGTTTGTTAAATGCTGAAACTAGATATTCTCACCTAGAAAAACTAATACTGGCTCTAGTAATGGCATCAACAAAGCTTAGACATTATTTTGAAACACATAGGATTCATGTTAAAACTAATTATCCTGTCAAAAATGTGCTTAGGAAACCAGAAATGTCAGGCAGAATGGCTAAGTGGTCAGTAAAGTTGAGTGCTTATGATTTAGTATATGAACCTAGAAATGCCATAAAGTCTCAGGCTTTAGCTGACTTTGTGGCTGATTTTAGTAGTGACATTCAGGACGAGGTAGACCTAGAAGTTCAACAGTTAGGAGAATCCTCAGGATCCTGGACATTATATACTGATGGTGCATCTAATGTAAGGGGTGTAGGCTTAGGTATACTACTAAAATCGCCACAGGGGGACATAATACCCCAGGCAGTTAGATGTGAATTTCCTGCTACTAACAATGAGGCAGAATATGAAGCTTTAATTGCAGGATTAGAATTGGCTAAGAGTATGAGTATCAAAAATTTGCAAGTATATGTTGACTCTTTGTTAATTACTAACCATTTTAATGGATCCTATGCAGTCAAGGGTGAGAAACTAATGGAATACCTCGGTATTCTTAAAAAATTAGCAGGATATTTCGATGTTTTTACACTTGAACAGGTACCAAGAGAGGATAACGCTGAAGCAGACGCATTGGCAAATCTGGGATCATCCAACAGGATACCGGAAGGAATCCCAATACCAATATTACATATCCTGTATCCTGCAACGGATCCTCAGCATAAGGAGGTAGCAAGTATTCAGGATCCTGAAGTGGTGTATCCTGAACAGGATCCTAAGTCCTGGACAACTCCAATTATGAGATATCTCAAGGAAGGACATATCCCCGAAGATGAAAATCCTAAGGCATTTAGGATGAAGGTATCACGATTCACTATTATAAATAATATTTTATACAAGAAATCTCTTGCAGGACCATACTTGAGATGCTTGGAAGATCCTGAGGCCAAAGAAGTACTTCAGGATATACATGAAGGGGATTGTGGTAACCATACCGGGGGCAGGTCATCATTTTCGAAAGTGTTGAGGATAGGTTATTATTGGCCAACAATGAGAAAAGATGCTGCAGAATATGCTCAAAGATGTGATGCATGTCAGAGGCATAGTTACATATTGCATCAACCAGCTGAACCACTATATCCTGTAGCATCCCCTTGGCCGTTCATGAAATGGGGGATGGATATAGTAGGGAAGTTACCAAAAGCTCCGGGAGGAAAAGTCTTTATGCTGGCAATGACGGATTATTTCTCTAAGTGGGTTGAAGCTGAAGCATTTGTGCAAGTTAGAGACCAAGAAGTAGTATCCTTCATAAAGAGGAATATCCTGACCAGGTTTGGAGTACCAGCTGAAATTATTTGTGATAATGGGTCCCAGTTTATAAGCAAAAGGACTACTGACTTTTGCAAGAGTTGGGGAATCAAGATGATAACGTCTACTCCGGTGCATCCTCAAGCGAATGGACAAGCTGAATCTTCAAACAAGATAATAGTGAATAACTTAAAGAAGAGACTTGGAGCCAAAAAAGGAAGATGGGCAGAGGAATTACCCTTTGTGTTATGGGCTGACAGGACAACGGTAAAAAATGCAACCGGCCAAACCCTATTCTCCTTAGTATTCGGAGCAGAAGCAGTAATTCCAACGGAAATGGTGATACCTACTGCAAGATCTATCCTACAGAATCCTGAACAGAATCCTGAAGCCTTATGTCAAGATTTGGATACCATAGACGAAAAAAGAGACGCAGCAAGGCTAAGGATGGCAGCATATCAACAAAGAATATCCAGAGCATATAACAAGAACATAAGGACTAGGAGATTTCAAGTTGGTGATTGGGTGCTAAGGAAGGCTTTTCAGAATACTACTAATCCTGCCGATGGCAAGTTAGCTCCAAAATGGGAAGGACCATACGAAGTTGAATCAGAAGCAGGGAAAGGAGCATACAGACTCAAGAATATGGAAGGGGATATGCTACCAAGGTCTTGGAATGCAATACACCTAAAGCTCTATTTCAAGTAATAATAGAATTTAAATTCTATCCTAGAGTGGTATGTATTCAATCTCTTTTAAATATATTTGTTTATTATCTTGAACCCAATACTAACTTAGGCATCGGAGGGGTGTTAGCCAAGCTAACACCCACCTTAGTTTACAATTGTTTTGCAGCATATGCTCCAGGATATAGCTCCAGGATGTGTACTCAGGGTAACTCGGAAGATTAGAGGATTGGCCCCCTCTCTCATGTTTAAGGGATATTGATCCCTTCACAGGTTTAAAGGTATTCACCTTTCTCCCGAGTTGGGTTTAAACACCCCGCCTGGAGCGCAAGTTATTCAGGGATAGTTCAAGGTGGCGGGACCAGTCCATGTAAAAGTGGCTGACAATTTCGTTACTGTTGGCTATATCCTGAATTCTAAAGGTATATGAGGATTGATCACCCTCTCTCACGAAAGGGTATTTTCATACTCTCTAAGGTTTAAAGGTTTTCACCTTTCTAAGTCTTGGAGTTTATACACTCCCGCCTGTAGCGCATGAAACTCAGGGTTTATCCCCAGTATACTAAGGGTTCATTTCAAGATATCAAGGGTTTTGCCCTGGGGTATTTGGAATTCATTCGAGTCAAAAATATGAATACATTTGTGTTTCTATGTTAAGTACAGGGGACATACGTTATACTATTCTGAGGATGGATTCGAGTTTATAAGTATGCACTGGGGACAAGCTTATAATGAAGAATTGAAATTGATTCACTAAGAATCTCTGGTATGATCTTTCCTTTTTATTTAGACAACTAATAGGTTGTATTTTAATCAGAATATCTTTCAGGATATTTACCGGGATACATTTATAATGTGTTCTCAAAAATGTTCAAACAAAACAATTTTCACAAGTGAAATTTATATATCAACGACAACAATGATAAGGCCAAAAAAGGGTTATATTATTAACATAGCAAAAAGATTATGCTCTTGGCTTCGTCTCAAACCGAGACCCATCCACCAAAAGCATAGTTAGTTTCCTAACATATTTACTTAACAAATGAAGGCTTCGTCTTGGAACCCAAGATACCTCCACCTTCACTTGTTAAAAGCGTTCAAAACAAACCATACTAACTGATGACTGTTTTGGTCAAAAATCACACAAGGATAATGTAACCAAACTTTATGTAAACGGGGTATGATGCTTGGTTAATTATGAAAGTAAAGGATCACTTCTGTGATAAAAGATGCAAAGACACGATGATTTATACGAGGAAAAAGCCCTTGATCAATGTATGATCTCCGGCATAAAAAACCTCGGGTGATGGCAACTACCGATCACCAACTTCAATATAAGAACAAAATGGTTACAACTTTGGATGATAATGAGCTGAGTACAAGGATCACTATTGCTTTTGGTGTCTAAGTGTGTGAGAGTTGCGTTGTATGTCGTGTGTGTTCTTCCGAATGAGGAAGAGTGGTATTTATACGTGTGTAGGTGACCTATTTTAGGTAGCTAAACTAATATTCAGCTCATTACCCCTTTAGAAATGAGATACAATCTAGCCTAAATAGCCGCCCATAAATCAAGCCAAGTTTCCATATCCTGTGCAACGTCTATCTTCAATTAAGCTCTTGCCATAATTGTGAAGACGCGTCCCTTGATCATGATGCCTAGAGCGTATCCTGCTAGATGTTCCTGCAAAACAATATTGTATTGAGCGGAAGTGGCCGTTAGTATGAGGATCACTATAATGTCCCATGATCCTGATCCTGAAGTCCTGCTGAGGATCACTGTCTGCCAAAGAAACAAGGATCACTGGTTAGGATCACGTATAAGGATCACCTATAATAAAAATCCAGCCCCAACAATTGCCCCAAAATATAAGGAGTTTATTGTAAATAGACGAGTTATATTTTGTTTCGATCTTATCTCCAACGGGCCACTCCGAATAACTAGCCGTTACATATGGACTAGCCGTTGCGATCATTACGTCATAGATGTGACAATCCCTGCAAATCATGATTATAAATAGGAGATAGGGTTAGGATCACTCTGCATTTAAATTCGAGATATCTTCCCTTTATAATCGCTACCGAAGACTGATCAGGTATCCTCTTCTTCTCTCTTTCCTTACTTCCTTCTCTTTGCTCTGTTTTTTTCTGCTCCGTCTCTGTTTCTGTTCCGTTACAAATATGTTGCTCCGGAATTCTCCACACAAGGATTCCAAGAAGGATAGTCCCTTAAAAAGCCAGGGGATTATCAAGGATTCTCCTACGGAGAGGTGCTGCTTTACTGATGTTCACATAGACAAAATTCGTCATTGCTTTCCGGCGAATGCTGTTTTCAAGTCCTTCACGCCTACCGCTCTGAGTGACTTTGTTTCGAATACCTGGGTGGCTTTTCCTGCTACTCCATTCACCATAGGGTGTTCATATCCTTTCCCATCGTTCACCCAATCTTTCTTTTCCTTAACCGGCATCTCATATATCCAAGCTATGCCGATGATCTGGAGGGTTCTGTATACCTTTGAGAGGATCATCGAGCAGGAAGGGATTGATCTGGGGATGACGGAGTTGGCCGAGCTTTACGATTTTACCACTTTTGGTTCTTACCGGTATCTGCTGAAACGGAAAGCCGGGGAGGATCACCCTGTCTTCAAGGTCACCAAGAATGATACAAACTGGAAGCGTCGTTTTTTCTTTGTTAGAAGGGATTCCATCCCGGACGGGAAGGATCTGCCCAAGGAATGGGCCACTCATGGTAGGGTAGAGGATCCTCGAGGGATCACTATCAGTCCTGTCTCATATGATGAGGATCACTAATGTCCTTTTTTTTTCTTTGTCTTTTATGCAGCTATTTCCGTTGCTCACTTAAAGTTGACCCCTGCTGCAAGAGAAAGAGTGTTAGCTTTTAAAAAGCTTGATCCTGAAGTTAGAAGCTTCCAAGTCACTATCCAAGATTCTCAAGAGATATCCTCTGCATCTGCCACAATGTCAAGTAAGTATCCTCATAGAAAGTAAGTTTTATGTAAGAGTATTTAATTTAATAAGGGAACTTATCTTGTTTTTGAATTGTGTAGGTGCTGGAAAATCTGCCAGGTCTGTTAAATCTGCCTCCAAATTTGGGATAAGTGATCTCGCCAATGTCACGTCTTCAAAGAAGAAGGCTCCTGCTGCCAGTCCTTCAGCATCAGCTCCTAAAGCGCCTATCCGAGGGAAGAAGAGGAAGGCTTCAGATGATCTCCAGGGATTTCCCCTCCTCCGTCAGCAATTCCTTGACTACGTGAATGAGGTACGGATCACTGCCCCTGTTGGTTATCCGTCACGAATATCCTGCTTGTGTATCCTGCTCTTTTGAGGATCACCTGATCCTAAGCTTGTCTTTTTTCTCTTGTTACAGAAACTTGCCGAGATTGAGACCTATCTTGGCCATGTTGAGGACCAGGAGAGCCAAATTGCCGACCTCCAGCAAATGGGTGTGTTAAAGGATCTCAAGATAGCAGATCTTGAGAAAGAACTCCGGGCTACCAAGGATGAGGCTGCTCAAAGGCTGATTGATATGGATAACGAGAAGCAGGAGATCACCCAAGATGCCAAGGTCTCGGCGGCAATTGCTATGTACAAGATACAACTCCAGATGGCTGAGGAGGCTCAAGATCCTACCTTTGACAAAAGCTCATGGGACGTTGAAGGTTGGAAGGCAAGGCTGGCGGACCTGGAGGACGAGGATAAGGCTGAGGATATCCCAATGCTGGAGGGAGGTGATGCTGACAAGGATCAAGGTGGAGCAGCCGGTGGTGATGGAGCAGCAAAGGAGTAGGCTGCATGATTGGGCGATGATGGATATTGTTGACTAGGCCGGAGCCCAATTTTTTAGGTTTGGTAGTGGTTTTTGTGGTTGTTGATGGTTTGAGACAATTATGGTTTGTAATCTTCGAACAATAGTTTTTAGGGTTAAGGATCCTGGATCCTTAGAACAATAGGTAGGATTGCAAAAGGTGGAGGGATCCTCTGTTTGGGGGATGAAGCCTTTGTGATCCTGCCGCTTTTAATTTCCTGCACAATGCTAAGACCGCATAGACAATGAACACCCTTTGCCAACCCATGTGGACGGGCCACGTTTTGCTGGTAGAAATGTGGGTTGGCAATTTTGACAACTTTTGAAGGGTTAATCCTTTCGTTAATAAATAAAATCTCAAACTTTTGTCGCTTATCTTGTGTTATTATCCTTTATTTATCTTTTTAGTTTCCAATTGTTTTAGAAATATATTTGTAACAATAGTTAAGCAAACCATGTTCAAGAAATTTAGGATATGATCCGGGATCAAATATCCTATAATTGAAAATTTTCAAGGTAGTTCATTTTAAGGATCATAGGTTCAGTTGTCAGGGTCTAAATGTTATTCAAATGAATAATGAAATTAAAAAATAGTTAAGGATCATACCTGAGGATCCAAGTTGGGATCCTAACCTTTAATCGGGACAACCATAAGTAAAACTTTAATGGATGATAAGGATTAAGGATCCTTATTTGTTTAACTTCGAGAACCTGAAAAATAGAACATATCTTGGGACTAAGCCAATGTAAAAGATAAATTAGTAGCTGGGGGCATGCCCAAAGGATAACTGAGGATGATCCCGGAGGATCACTGGGGACAAGCCCAAAGGATAACTGGGGACAAGCCCAAAGGATAACTGGGGACAAGCCCAAAGGATCGTATGTAAACTGGAGTATGGCCCTTACTGGCGACTATCCAAGCTTAGTGACATGAAAATGTCAAAACCTTAGCTAACGTGAAAACGTTAGAAACCTTAGGAACGGATGTATGGTACGTCTACCATTATACGTAGGATCCTAAATATAGCCAGTACGATGAGGTTGTCAGCCCCGGAAGTGGGTACTGGTCCCAAAGACGTGAACTATATCAGGATCATCGTGCGCTGCTGGCGGAAACTGAGGATAATCCCAAGGATAACTGGGGTTGGACCCAAGGATCTGCGGTGCTTTTGAAGATCTTTGACGATATGCTGAAGATACCTGAACTATCATAACTCAAATGTTTCGTGAGTAGAGGATGAAGGATACATGATCCTTATCCTTGGGTAAAAAGTAAGAAAATACAATAGTTTCTAGGATAAGCATATTACCAGAGTAAGGATCATTGATATCACCGGGATCCTTTAAGGATACTTCAATGTAAGGATCACGTGCATGGAGGATCATGTTCACATGAAATATTTCTTTAAGTGAACAGCATTCCAGGCTCTTGGCAACAAGTTTCCTTCCATGGTTAGCAACCTGTATGCCCCCTTTCCTGCTTCAGCTTCAATCAAGTAGGGACCTTCCCATTTTGGTGCTAACTTCCCGTCAGCAGGATTGATAGTATTTTGGAATGCTTTTCTCAACACCATATCTCCGACCTGAAATTTCCTTAATCTGACATTTTTGTTGTAGGCACCAGCCATTCTTTGTTGGTAGTTTGCCATCCTTATCCTAGCTAGATCCCTGATTTCTTCAATAGTATCCAAATCCTGAGCTAGAATTGTAGCATTTTCTTCAGGATCACGAGCACTTGTTCTAGCAGTTGGGATCACCATTTCTGTTGGGATCACTGCCTCTGCCCCAAATACTAAAGAGAAAGGTGTTTGACCAGTGGCATTCTTGGGAGTTGTCCTATCAGCCCATAGCACATAAGGTAACTCCTCTGCCCATTTCCCCTTCTTGGATCCTAGCTTCTTTTTCAGATTGTTGATGATGATCTTGTTGGATGATTCTGCTTGACCATTGGCTTGTGGGTGAACTGGTGTTGATGTGATCATCTTGATTCCCCAACTGTCACAAAGGTTAGTAGTTCTGCTTCCAATGAATTGGGAACCATTATCACATACAATTTCAGAGGGAATGCCAAATCTAGTTATAATGTTTCTTTTGATAAAGGATATAACTTCTTTTTCTCTGACTTGAGCAAAAGCTTCAGCTTCTATCCATTTAGAGAAGTAGTCAGTCATAGCAAGCATAAATACTTTTCCACCAGGTGCTTTAGGGAGCTTGCCAACTATATCCATCCCCCATCTCATGAATGGCCAAGAGGATGGTATGGGGTGTAAAAATTCAGCTGGCTGATGGAGGATATTGCTATGTCTTTGGCAAGGATCACACTTCTTAGCATACTCTACAGCATCCCTTTTCATGGTTGGCCAGTAGTATCCTGTTCTAAGGATCCTTGAGAATAATGCCCTGCCCCCAGTGTGGTTTCCACAATCTCCTTCATGGAAGTCTCTCAACACTTCTTCAATTTCAGGATCCTCAATACATCTTAAATATGGTCCTGCAAGGGATCGTTTATATAGCACATTATTTAAGGTTGTAAATTGAGATACCTTGATCCTGAAAGCTCTAGGATTTTCTCCCATTGGAATCTCTCCGTTTTGCAAGTATTTCATGATTGGTGGGATCCATGATCCTGAATAAGATTGAGCTTCTTCACTAGGGATTACTGCAGTATCCTCTTCTATTTCCATGGCCACTTGATTTTCAATAGCAGGAGCCAGGATATGGATGATAGGGATACTTATGTCTTCTGGAATTTTTAAGGATGATCCTAAGTTGGCCAATGCATCAGCTTCCGTGTTATCCTCCCTTGGTACCTGTGTTAAGCTAAAAGAAACAAAAGAGAGTGCCAATTCTTTGACTATCTCTAAATATTTGATTAGTTTTTCCCCTTTAACAGCATAGGATCCATTAAAGTGATTGGTGATTAATAATGAGTCTACATATACTTTAAGATATTTTACCCCCATATCCTTAGCAATTTGCAAGCCAGCAATCAAGGCTTCATACTCAGCCTCATTGTTAGTTGCTTGGAACTCACAGGCTATGGAGTGGGGTATTATGTCCCCCTGTGGCGATTTTAGTAGGATCCCGAGCCCTGTGCCCTTGACATTTGAGGACCCGTCAGTGTGTAGTATCCAAGGATCCTTGGTTTCATCCAGCTGCTGGACCTCCAATTCTGCTTCTTTTTGTAGATCACTACTGAAATCAGCCACAAAGTCGGCTAAGGCTTGTGATTTAATGGCTGTTCTTGGTTCGTATCTTATATCATGGGCGCTAAGCTTCACTGCCCACTTAGCCATTCTCCCTGACATCTCCGGTTTCCTGAGGACATTCTTAATTGGAAAATTAGTTTTAACAACAATAATATGGGTTTCAAAATAATGCCTTAACTTAGTGGATGCCATGATTAATGCAAGAATAAGTTTTTCGAGGTGTGAGCACCTGGATTCGGCATCAAGTAGACTTTTACTTACATAGTAGATAGGATATTGTGTACCTTCGTGATCCTTGACAAGGACAGCACTTACAGCGGTTGAGGATACCGCCAGGTATAAGGATAACACATCTCCTTTTTCCGGTTTTGCTAATGCTGGTGCTGAGGACATATATTCTTTAAGGGCTTGTAAAGCGTTCTCATGCTTCTCAGTCCATTCAAACTTCTTATTCTTCCTTAGGATATCGTAGAATTCTTTGCATTTTTCTGAGGATTTCGATATGAACCTGTTCAAAGCTGCTATCCTGCCTGTCAGTCTTTGAACATCCTTGGCATTGGCAGGAGATTTGATATTTACTAATGCTTTGATTTGTTCCGGGCTTGCTTCAATGCCCCTCTGAGTTACCATATATCCTAGGAATTTTCCTGCCTTAACACCAAAATGGCATTTTGAAGGATTAAGTTTCATGTTGTAACTATCAAGGATATCGAATGCTTCTTCCAAATCCTTTAGGTGATCCTCAGCTTTCTTTGACTTGACCACCATGTCATCTATGTACACCTCCATAGTTTTTCCAATTTGATCTTTGAACATCATATTCACCAGCCTTTGATATGTTGCACCTGCATTTTTTAGTCCAAAAGGCATGGCAATATAACAATATAAACCGGTTGGGGTCATAAAGGCTGTATCCTCTTGGTCAGATGGTTCCATCTGAATTTGTTGGAATCCAGATGATGCATCCATAAAGGTCAACAATTCATGCCCCGCCGTTGCATCCACCATGGAGTCAATGTGGGGTAAAGGGAAAGGATCCTTGGGACATGCCTTATTCAAATCAGTGAAATCGACACATACCCTCCACTTTCCATTTTTCTTTTGGACAACAACCACATTGGCTAACCATTTTGGATATTTTACCTCTCTGATCATACCTGCTCGAAGTAGTCTCTCTACTTCTTCTTGGATAATGGCATTCCTTTCTGGTGCAAACTTCCTCCTTTTTTGATGGATTGGTTTGATAGACCTGTCAATGCCAAGTTTGTGAGTAATAATATCCTTAGATATACCTGTCATGTCTTCATGTTTCCAAGCAAAGGTGGATTTTCGTCTTCTGAGGAAGGATAATAAGTCTTCTTTCATCTTGCCAAGGATCCCTGACCCGATATAGATTTTTGACTCAGGATCACTAGGATCCAAAAGGATTTCGTCTACATCCTGTTCCCTTGCCTCCAAGGTATCCCTTGGAGGATACTGTAATTGCTATTGCTCCCTTGGCTTCGAGGTTGGCTTCATAGATGAGGTATAACAATCCTTAGCCTCCTGCTGATCACTGTCGATCTTGATTATTCCCCATGGGCTAGGGAGCTTCACACATTGATGGTAGGTAGATGGGACTGCTTTCATATCATGTATCCAAGGCCTGCCAAGGATAACGTTGCAACAAGATAAACAGTCAATAACACAAAATTTTTGGTAATTATGTAATCCTTCCACGTAGATTGGGAGTTTGATGTCCCCCAGAGTTTTCTTCGTTTCCCCACTGAATCCTACAAGCACGGAGGATCTTGGTGTGATGTCTGATTCTGGGATTCCCATCTTCTTCAGGACATCAAGCTGGATAATGTTTACTGAGCTCCCTCCATCAATAAGGATCCTGCGGACAAAATGGTTAGAGATAAAGAGAGTGATAACTAAACTATCATGGTGAGGATCCTGAATGTTGATGCGATCATCCTCATCAAATGTTATCATCTTCCCTTCTGAGACACTTGATGTTCTAATAGGCCTTTCTCCATTATCCATTTTTGATTCTTTTGCATGTCTTTTGGCCGCCGAGAAGGATGTACCACAGATGTCTGATCCTCCGGATATAAAGTTGATCACTTGTGCATTTGCCGGAGGTGCTGGAGCTTTTTCGGGGATCCTTTCAGGATCCTGGGTCCTTTGCTTTTTTCTCCCCAACAATTCTTTTAGATGCCCCTTGCTTAGCAGGTATCCAATTTCTTTTCTTAAGGCTATGCAATCTTCAGTTAGATGCCCGAAATCCTCATGGTATGCACACCATTTTGACTTGTCTTTAGTCCCGGATGGTTTATCATTCTTCCTGGGCCATCTAGCTTTTTCACCTAGATTCTGCATTGCAAGGATCAGTTCATGATTATCAACGGAAAAACAATATTCTGAGATTGGAGGATATTCTTCATCATCCTCTTCCTGGTCAACAGCATGCACATTCTGATTTTCATTTCTATGGTAGGATTTGAATTTGTTTCTCTTGAAGGAGGATCCTTGCTTATCTTGTTTTGAGGATCCTACTTGTCTCTCCTGGATCCTCTTGTCATCCTCTAGCCGGATGAACCTGAGTGCTCGAGTTCTTACTTCATCTAGATTCCTGCATGGTGTCATAACAAGATCATCATAGAATAATGAATCCTTAAGCAGTCCCATTTTGAAGGCTTCAACAGCCGTAGCCATATCCAAGTTGGGAATGTCCAAGGATTCTTTACTAAATTTAGTTATATAATCCCTTAATGATTCATTATGATTCTGAGTTATCCTGTACAAATCACTAGTTAATTTTTCAAATTTTCTGCTACAAGAGAATTGGTTATTGAATAAATTAACTAAATTAGCAAATGAAGTAATAGAGTAGGGGGGAAGACTTAGCAGCCACTTAAGAGCTGATCCAGTAAGAGTGGATCCAAATCCTTTACATAGGCATGCTTCCTTCAACTTTTCTGGGATAGGATTGATCTCCATCCTCTCCCTGTATTGTGCTATATGCTCCTCTGGATCCGTTGTGCCATCATACAGCTTCATGGTAGGGATATGGAACCTTTTGGGTACCTCTGCATCACAAATTGGTGGTGCAAAGCGAGATACCTTGTGGCTTCCATCTGCGATCTCTGGGATAGGCTTGACTACCCCTGGAACACTTGAGATCATATCTTTTAGCTTCTGCAACTCCCTGGCCATAGCATGATTGGTACCTGTCTCCTGCATGAATCCATGGTTAGTGGTAGGATAATTATTTAAAGTGTTACCTCCCATTGAGTTCAAGTTAGTGAATCCATATTGCTGGGATTCGGGGATAACGGAGGGACCAGTGGAAGCAATGGTCTGCATTGGAATGAAGTCCCCTTGATGGACATCTAGACTTCCTGTTTGCAAACTTTTTAGGGATCCTGGTATCTGGAAGGATCCTGGTGTCTGGGATGATCCTGGAACGAAGGAGGATCCTTGAACCTGGGATGATCCTGGAACAAAGGAGGATCCTTGGCCCTGGAATGATTGATGTGAGTAAAATGCAACATATAAATTACATCAAATGAGGCATAAAACTAACCCTTTTTAAGTACTAATGTTGGAAAAAGTGTACTTTTGTCTTCCTTTTGTATTTCAGGGTTAAAAGAGCTTAAATGAACAAAAGAAGCAAAAATGCAGCCAAATCCAACATAAATACAAAGAAAAGGAAGAAACGTGGCATGCCCGACTCCTCGACAGCATCTCCCAAAGCAAAAACAAGAAGAAAGCTGAGCATGGGGCTGTGCCCAGCTGAGCATGGGGCTGTGCCCAGCTGAACACGGGGCTGTGTCCAGCGGACACGGGGCGTGTCCAGCTCAACACGGGGCCGTGCTCAGCGAACACGGGGCAGTGTCCAGGATGGTCAGCCCTGGCAGAAAAGACAAAGTAATAGAAGCTTCTATTGCCCACCACGGGGCCGTGCCCAGCGGACACGGGGGCGTGGTCAGAGTGCTGCAGGTGCATTTATTGTAATTGTGAATTACAATTAATGAAGAGAGAGAGTGTCAGACGGGCACGGGGGCGTGTCCAGCGGACACGGGGGCGTGTCCAGCGGACACGGGGGCGTGTCCAGCGGACACGGGGCCGTGCCCAGGCTTCTGTTCAGCCTATAAATAGGAGTGCTTGGCTTCATTTCAACTCATCCCTTGGCACACCACCTCTCTCACACTTCATCCACCACCCACCACCACCATAACACCATCATCCACCACCATCATCCATTGTCCATCATAGAGTGTGTGAGTCGTCTCGGGATCCAAGATTGATCGTAAGAGTTCTTGACAATCAAGGCCATGTTTGCCTAAGTCTCTTACATCACTTGGTGAAGACAAGTGTTTAGTATAATACTTTTTATTTTTAATCTTTTGCACTTTTTATTTGGTTTTGTATTAATGACTTTAATAACTAGTTACTTATGTTGAAGGTGATCTTTCCTTATCGTTTGTCCGTGGTGTCTTGGCATTATTTTACTGTCTATATAAAATAAAAGATTTTCACCATTCATATCTCCACGGTCTATATGGAGGTATGTTGGCTACCTGGTCGGGGGTTAAGGGAACGGTTTGGTAAAGGTCTTGCCCTTGTTCAGCGTTTAGAGGTCCTGCTTGGGACTTGGGTCAAATTTAGTAGGATCTCCTTCAATGCCCATAGGTATTGGATGGCGGGGATCCAAACTCTTTGACCCCCTCATAAGCTAACTACTATTAATACTATAACCCGGCTATTTAGGACTGTATCCCTGCTGACTCAGACTACTTAGCCGAGGGTAACGTCACCGCCAAAAGCGGGGCCTACCATAATTTGCATTAATAACTTAATTCATTATCTTTCAATAATCCGACCCTTTAGGATTGTATCCTTGCTGACTCAAACTACTGGGTTGAGGGTAACGTCGCCTTCAAAAGAGGGGCCTACTACAATAACTAAGATAATCTCTTAAACAAGTGCAAAAGTGCGAAAATAATCAAAGGTTATACTAATACACGTGTCGGATCCAAGTGATTCATCTTGTCTATCTGTTTTTATTTTATTTTATTTTTCAGCATTTAGTTAGTTTTTATTTTTCTTAGTTTAAAACATTTTTCTAACTTTTTGATTTGGTTAGACGTTGAGGATAAACCGGTATTAAAAGCTCTTGTGTCCTTGGACGACCTCGGTATCTTACCAACACTATACTACGTCCACGATGGGTGCACTTGCCCATATGTGTGTTTAGTGTTAGTGAATATCGTGTTTTATAAATTTAAAACTTGGTTAAAAGTGTAAAAAGGGCTTAAATATACATCTAAATTATATACACACCGACACACATCAAGTTTTTGGCGCCGTTGCCGGGGACACAAGGATTTTAAGAAAGCTTAAAATCGACGGCCTAATCAGTTTTTCAAAACTTTTTTTTAAAAACGCGCGCATTTTTCTGCATTTTAGTTTAGTTTTGCATTTATAGTAGCCTGAACACGGGGCCGTGCTCACTGAACACGCCCCCGTGCTGCATATTTTTAGAGTAGATACCCAGATACAGAGTCTGAACACGGGGCCGTGCTCGCTGAACACGCCCCCGTGCTCAACGTGACCAGTAAATTTAATTAAAACGCCCAGATACAGACCCTGAACACGGGGCCGTGTTCACTCAACACGGGGCCGTGTCCAGCTTCTGTTTCCGTCTTATTTTTGTTTTCTGGTCCCGAGACTCAGTTGTGATCTGTTGAGTGATTCTTATGGATCAATACTCAAGAGGTTACAACTACACCTATGATGAGGATGATTATAGGGGTAATTATTGTACTAGTTGTCGTAACGCACGCTCGGTTCAATATAATACTTCATATCAACCATCCAATTCATACAACCATTATGAGGAGCCCAGGTACGAGCCATCAACTTCATACACATCCTATGAAGACCAAAGGTATGAACCTCCTCCCTCATACTCATATTTTGATGAACCAAGGTATGAGCCTTCATACTCATACTTTGAAGATTCAACATATGAGCCACCACCTTCATACTCTTATTATGAGGAACCATGGCGTGAACAACCCACCTCATATGAGTACTATGAAGAACAAAGTTTCGACCCTTATCCATCATATACTTACAATGAAGAACAATGGTGTGAACCATCTACTTCATATGAGTACTATGAGGAACCAAGGATCGAACAACCGGATTCAAGCTTTGAGGATCCAAATTCTTTCAATCTCACCGAAGTAACTAATAGGATAATAGAACACATTAAAACTATCCAACGTTGCATAAAAGAATCTCGCGCAAGGGAAGAGGAATCCCGCGCAAGAGAAGAGTTAAAAAATGATAATAACGTAGAGATAGTTGAAAGTGTAAAAATGGAAGAACAAGAAAGTGAAAAACAGACACATGAGTTAAACAACGAAAATGGTGAGTCCGATAATGTTAAAATTCAAGAAGAGTCTAATTTTGAGGAAATTATTCTCTTGTCACCTACTTTCGAAAATCATTGTTTAATAACCCCTCATGCCAAGTTTTTAAAAGAGTTAAACACTAATGCTAAAATCAATGACTTAGTAAGTGTTAAGTTAACTAATGATCAAACCTCGCTAATAAAAGAAGATCCTTTTGAAATTAACATTACACCGGTTCCATGTTTCTTTCAAAATTCGTTTATTAGCAATATCACTATTGATAAAGATCTTTGTGTTAACATAATGCCTAACTACATTTTTGAAAAGTTAAGTATTAGTGATTTTACTCCACTTCAAATACCCATTTTTCTATCCGACCGAAAAGTAATGAAATCAATCGGTGTAGTTGAAGATGTTTTGGTTCAAACAAATCAAATGGTAATCCCAACCGACTTCGTCATCTTAGATGATGCCCCCCTAGTCTTGGGAAAACCTTTTGTACAAACTCACAAAGTTTTGAAAAACCGGAAATTCAACAATCTACCTCTTCAATTAGGGGCATTCAAAAGGAGCATAGATCTTGAGCGCTCAATGAAATATCCTTTTGGCAATAATGACCCCCTAATTGAAGATGAAGCTGAGCCACCCGATACAACCAACGAAGAAGACCACTTTGTCGATGAAGAGGTAGCCATAGAACAAACTTTTAAAGTTCTTGATCTAGATGAGCCACAAAATAAGGTGTCTCCTAAAGACCCACCCATTGAGCTCAAAGAACTCCCTAAAGGTTTGGAATATGCTTTTCTAGGCAAAGATGGTAGTTTACCTGTAATTATTTCGTCTAAATTAACTAGCATAGAAAAAGAAAAATTAGTTAACCTACTTAAAAAACACAAAAATGCGATCGCTTGGAAGCTTGTAGATATTAAAGGAATAAGTCCTTCCATGTGCACGCACAAAATTCTAATGAATGATGACTACAAAACGGTGATTCAACCACAACGAAGAGTGAACCCCAATGTTCAAGAAGTGGTTAAAAATGAAGTCATCAAACTACTCGACGCCGGACTAATCTACCCTATCTCCGATAGCCCGTGGGTAAGTCCCGTCCAAGTAGTCCCAAAGAAAGGAGGTATGACGGTAATAACTAACGAGAAAAATGAATTAATACCCACGAGAACCGTCACAGGATGGAGAGTCTGTATAGATTATAGGAGATTAAATGAAGCAACAAGGAAAGACCACTTTCCTTTACCATTCACTGATCAAATGTTAGAAAGATTATCCGGTCATAAATTTTATTGTTTCTTAGATGGTTTTTCAGGTTACTTCCAAATACCGATAGCACCAGAAGACCAAGAGAAAACAACTTTCACATGCCCCTACGGAACTTTTGCATATCGACGCATGCCATTCGGTCTATGTAATGCACCTGCAACATTCCAACGTTGTATGGTCGCCATTTTCCATGATATGATTGAAAAAACCATGGAAGTCTTCATGGATGACTTTTCCATCTTTGGAGACTCATATGATCAATGCCTCGATAATCTTGAACGAATGCTATCCCGATGTGAGGAAACTAACCTCGCCCTTAACTGGGAAAAATGCCATTTCATGGTAACAGAGGGAATAGTACTCGGGCATAAAATCTCAAGCGAAGGAATGGAAGTTGATCGAGCAAAAATAGAGACTATTTCTCGATTACCTCCTCCATCCTCCGTGCGAGCCATCAGAAGTTTCCTAGGGCATGCCGGATTCTATAGAAGGTTTATCAAGGACTTTTCGAAAATTTCAAGACCTCTAACAAAATTGCTTGAAAAAGATGCGCCCTTCATCTTTGACAAGGAATGCAATCAAGCATTTCTAACCCTCAAGGAAATGCTAGTCAATGCACCTATCATGATAGCGCCAGATTGGAAATTTCCTTTCGAAATCATGTGCGATGCAAGCGACTTTGCTGTTGGAGCAGTCTTGGGACAAAGAAAAGAAAAACATTTCCACCCAATTTATTATGCTAGTAAAACTCTAAATGATGCACAAGAAAATTATACAACTACTGAGAAAGAGTTACTAGCGGTGGTATTTGCTTTTGATAAATTTCGTTCTTATCTTGTTCTTTCTAAAACAATAGTTTATACAGACCATGCAGCCATCAGGTACCTCTTCAAGAAGCAAGACGCAAAACCCCGTTTGATAAGATGGATTCTACTCCTCCAAGAATTCGACATTGAAATAAAGGACAAAAGAGGAGCAGAAAACACTGCTGCGGATCATCTCTCGCGCTTAGAAGACCCAGCTTTGGAGACAACCAGGGACGAGCAAATCAACGAAAAATTTCCCACAGAGTCCCTGGAAATGATGGAAAGCAGACAAGAACCATGGTATGCCGACTACGCTAATTTCTTAGCCAGCGGTATAGTCAGCAGAGGATGGCCACATCATCAAAGAAAAAAATTCTTTGCTGATGTAAAGCATTACTTTTGGGAAGACCCCTATCTTTTCAAAATGTGTGCCGACCAACTCATCCGAAGGTGTGTCCATGGTAATGAAGCACGAAGAATACTCCGTCATTGTCATGAAGGTCCATACGGAGGACATCATGGTGCCGCAAGTACCGCAAGAAAGGTATTTGATTCGGGATTTTACTGGCCAACCATTTACAAGGATGCACAAAACCTTGTAAAGACATGTGATGCCTGCCAAAGATCAGGTAATATTTCTTCCAAAAACGAAATGCCTCAAAATGGCATTCTCGTTTGTGAAATCTTTGATGTGTGGGGACTCGATTTCATGGGACCCTTCCCACCTTCAAAGGGAAACAAATATATACTTGTGGCAGTCGATTACTTGTCTAAATGGGCAGAGGCCGAGGCTCTTCCAACAAATGATGGAAGAGTAGTGGTAAAATTCCTGAAAAAGTTGTTCTCTCGTTTCGGGACACCAAAGGCATTAATAAGTGATAGAGGTACCCATTTTTGCAATCATCAACTCGAAAAAATATTAACAAGGTATGGGGTCTATCACCGGGTCTCAACAGCATATCATCCTCAAACAAATGGGCAAGCCGAAGTGACTAATCGAGGTTTAAAAAGAATACTTGAAAAAACCGTAGGAATAAATAAAAAAGAATGGGCCGACAAACTAGACGACGCTTTATGGGCTTTTCGAACCGCTTATAAAACCACTATAGGCACAACCCCATATAAACTCGTCTATGGAAAAAGTTGTCACTTGCCAGTAGAAATCGCTCACAAAGCCTACTGGGCAATAAAAAACGTAAACTTAGACTTAGAAGTTGCCGGTAAAAATCGATTTTGTCAAATAAACGAATTAGAAGAACTTAGGAATTATGCATATTCTAACTCTGAAATTTATAAAGAAAGAATGAAAAATTTGCATGATAAATATATTAAATCTAATGAATTTCGGGTTGGAGACCAAGTTCTATTGTTTAATTCGCGACTTCGATTGTTCCCTGGTAAGTTAAAGTCTAGGTGGTCGGGACCTTTTTCAGTCACCCATGTTTTTCCACACGGTGCAGTAGAAATTAAAACTCGAAATGGGACACCATTTAAAGTCAATGGCCAACGGCTGAAACTCTACAAAGGATCCATTGAGGATGAGGAAGAGGAAATCGCACTTCAAACGGTCAACGAATAAACTCATACCCAACATGTTACAGGTAAGTATACGTTCAAAACCGGTAAAATCATCTAACCATTTTTCGGAAATAAGGGGCATGCACACGAACACGTAAAAAAAAAAAAAAATTCAAAAACTTCACCCAACACGGGGCCGTGTCCGCTGGACACGGGGCCGTGTCGAGGCGACTGTCGGGATAAAACCCTCTTTTTCTATCAATTACACCATTCCACACGCCCCGTTTCGCCGAAAACTCTCTGGTTAGAGGCGATTTTCTGCAGATTTCGAACGTCACCACCAAACCTAACAACGTTAAGGTATGATTCTATCCTTCTTAGTAGTTAGATTAGTTACTTGCATGTAGTTAAAACATCAAAAATTGGGGGAAATCTAGGGTTCTTCATGTTCATCCGGATCGAACTCAAAATTTTTGATGAAAATTGTTAGTAGTAGTTTAGAGTAGAGTAGTAGGAAGTAAATAGACATGTATTGTTGATAGATTTGTCCGATTTCCAACTAAAAACACAAACCCTTGTTCTTGAACCGAAAAACACAAAATTGAAAGGGTAAATGGTTTGATTTTGGAAAAATGACACTTAGGGTTTCATTTTCGGGGGAAACCGCTACTACTAGGCTAAAAATTTTCAGGTTTTCGAAACCGGGACGAAAAAATGAAAATTAGGTGTTACAGACGCCTGGACACGGGGCCGTGTCCGCTGAACACGGGGCCGTGTCCAGCCCACTGTTTGCAGTTTTTCAACCTGAATTTCCATGTTTCGCACTAACTTTTGCTGTATTCTTTTCAGATGTCTAAATTCACACGGTTTAATACCAGCGAACTTGACGCCAGGGCTCGCTACGAGGTCCTACAAACAAGGCCCGAAGAGTATCCAAGGCGGGCATATACTGATCTGCTGACAATGGTAAACCAACTGGACCGCTTCAACAACATAGTGACAGGTCCACTGCACGTCGCATTGACTGCCCGACTTCGGTCGGTCCATCAATGCACAATGGAGTTCTATAGCACGTTCGTCTTTAACTCGAGATGCGAACCGTTTGATCACGAGGCGGTCGAATTTCGATGTGGAGGTACGACCTATAGAACCTCCATGGCGCAGTTTGGATCAATCATTGGGCTGTACAAAGATGAAGAAGCGGGGAATGAAGAGAATACCGGGGGATTGCGAGACTTGGACGCAACTGAACGCCAAGCCGCATGGGCTCAAATCGGTGAAGGGGTCTACAACCCAAGCAGCACAAAGAGCACCAAACTGAGGGACCCGTTATACCGCTACATCCACAGGCTCCTATCATACTCGCTGAACCAATGCCACAACAGTAGTGGCGTTGTTGGGTTGAAAGATTTGGTTGTCCTTCACTGCATCCACAACCAGAAGCCTCTAGATGTTCCGTACCTCCTACTGCGAAACATGCACCTAAACCGCCTTGCCTCTGCTCCTACACCAATCTTCTTCGGAGGATGGGTGTACCGTCTCTTCAAGCACTTCACGAATATCCCAAGGTCCTTCGAAAGGAGTCCATGGTCGGGACGGGTCGATTATCACATATGCCGATCCATGAACTTGCTTTATGAAGCGGAGGACGGGACGGTGAGCTTTCAGAGAACGCAAGGCTATGCATGGAACCCGCAGGAGGCTCTAGTTCTTCATGCACCACATCCCCATTTTCAGTATCCACCCCAAGGCGATGCGGGCCAATCCTCCTCCCAAGGAGGTGGTTTTCCTAACTTTCAAAGTTTACATGATCTTTTGCAGGAAAACCTCATGTGCTCAAGGAACACCTACAACCTCGCCAACAACACACACCACCGGGTTGGAGCTATCGAACGCAACATTAACGATATACAAGATGATATCGGTAGCATCCGGGAGTACATGGCAAGGCAAGGGGGTGGAGGTGATGGTAGTGATGAAGACATGGAGTAGGAGGCTGGGAGGAACAAGGGGCTAGCTGGTAATGAGCCCACAGGTTTGATTGCCCTTCTTATCTATCCAACAATTCATGGCCTGCGTGCCATTTGTCGAACAATTTACTTTCCCGAACTACTTTTTATCTTTATTTTGTTTTTACTTTATGTTTGGATAATATTTGACAATGGTAAGATTAGGATGGATTGTGCTTGGTTGGATGGTATTGAATGATTGAACAGGTGCAATGCAAGGGTTAGGGTGCTAAACATTAGCACTTGCAGCCCTAGGATGAAGAAACCGGGGGAAAAACCTATTTTTGTGGCTAACAGACTGTCCACACGGGGACGTGTCCAGCCGACACGCCCCCGTGCCCATCTCCCAGTTCTGCTGTTTGGCTACTGACCTGCAGATTTTTGCCGGACACGTGGCCGTGTTCACCCAACACGCGCCCGTGTCCACCCTCTGTAAGTTTTTCGTTACTGGCAGTTCACCACGGGGCCGTGTCCAATGGACACGGGGCCGTGTCCAGAGCGCCAGTAACACAAAACTTTGTTTTTAAACACACTTTTACATATTCTAATCAACCAAAAACTTTATTTTTGGACACATTGAGGACAATGTGTAATTTAAGTGTGGGGGGGAATGCTAAAACCTTGAAATTTTGCAAAATCCTAAAACAAGCCTTACACAAAACTCTATTGGAACCGCTAAACACCCCAAATTTTTTCAAAAACTTTTTCATTTTTTTTTATTTACTTGTCTTAGTTTAAGTTGGGAATAACAAGTTATAAAAGGATTATATTTTTTTTTTATTTTACAACCGATAGCGTCGTGATAAAAAGAACTAACATAAGAAAATTATGAAACGGTATAACAAGTCTAGTTAAAAATTTGATTATATATACTGGATCACATAAAAAACCCATTCCCACAAAAGTGAGTTTTGAGCCTTTATTGAGCATACAAATACACATCTTTAGATTAAATGCTCATTTTTCGTTTCTTGTGTGAATAGCCGCTTGGTTTCTTACAACTCTAGAACTTGCCACGACGATACATTCCCGGTCCTTACCAACTTAAACCCGAGTAAGTAAGTGATGGAGGCATTAGGACTAACCATTTTTCTTTCAACACCATTATTTTTCTTTTTTTTTACCACCTACCCAAAATCCCCCTAGTTAACCCCTTTGAGCCTAAACCTTTTCGTTTCTTTCCCCAAAACAAACACCCTTTACCCACCAAAACCTTTTTCATTTTAAACCCTTTATTTTAGTAACAAAGCTCGGTTTTCTTGTGACACAACAAAAAAAAAAAAGAAAAAAAAAAGAGATGAAGTTAGCAATAAACAAACAAGCTCATCAAAAGAAACCTTGTTTGAAAAATGCTTCATTAGAATAAAAAAAAGTGAAGAAAAAAAAAAGAAGAAAAAAAAAACAAAGTGTTTTACGAAAACCGACGCTTTTTACGCTTTTCGCCCTTTTACTAACCACTAACCCAACCACCCACCTTTAGCCCAAGCCTAACCCTTCACCCAAAAAGTCCTCTTGATATTTACAAAGGTATAAAGTTAAAAAGGAGGAGGATTGATTGCTTGGCAAGCTTATGGTAGGAATAAGTTCCATGCCGCTCTCGAGTGATTCACTAAAAATACACCTTCGGCCGAGTGTTGAGTGATCCCCCGTGAGGTATGTGAACTTGTATATAAATGAAATTTTAAAAAGGCATGTTATGCCCAAATAAGTAATTTCTCTTATGAAACGTTCTAAATAAATCACAACGAATAGGATTGTAAATAGTATAAAAATAAAACCCAATAAAGATCTTGGATTCCCGACACTCAAGACAAGCCCAAAACCTTCTCTTCTACCCATTCCATTTGGGAGTGTAAGCCACATATTAAAGAGTTTTGCTTGAGGACAAGCAAAGATTCAAGTGTGGGGGTATTTGATGTGAGTAAAATGCAACATATAAATTACATCAAATGAGACATAAAACTAACCCTTTTTAAGTACTAATGTTGGAAAAAGTGTACTTTTGTCTTCCTTTTGTATTTTCAGAGTTAAAAGAGCTTAAATGAACAAAAGAAGCAAAAATGCAGCCAAATCCAACATAAATACAAAGAAAAGGAAGAAACGTGGCATGCCCGACTCCTCGACAGCATCTCCCAAAGCAAAAACAAGAAGAAAGCTGAGCATGGGGCTGTGCCCAGCTGAGCATGGGGCTGTGCCCAGCTGAACACGGGGCTGTGTCCAGCGGACACGGGGCGTGTCCAGCTCAACACGGGGCCGTGCTCAGCGAACACGGGGCAGTGTCCAGGATGGTCAGCCCTGGCAGAAAAGACAAAGTAATAGAAGCTTCTATTGCCCACCACGGGGCCGTGCCCAGCGGACACGGGGGCGTGGTCAGAGTGCTGCAGGTGCATTTATTGTAATTGTGAATTACAATTAATGAAGAGAGAGAGTGTCAGACGGGCACGGGGGCGTGTCCAGCGGACACGGGGGCGTGTCCAGCGGACACAGGGCCGTGCCCAGGCTTCTGTTCAGCCTATAAATAGGAGTGCTTGGCTTCATTTCAACTCATCTCTTGGCACACCACCTCTCTCACACTTCATCCACCACCCACCACCACCATAACACCATCATCCACCACCATCATCCATTGTCCATCATAGAGTGTGTGAGTCGTCTCGGTATCCAAGATTGATCGTAAGAGTTCTTGACAATCAAGGCCATGTTTGCCTAAGTCTCTTACATCACTTGGTGAAGACAAGTGTTTAGTATAATACTTTTTATTTTTAATCTTTTGCACTTTTTATTTGGTTTTGTATTAATGACTTTAATAACTAGTTACTTATGTTGAAGGTGATCTTTCCTTATCGTTTGTCCGTGGTGTCTTGGCATTATTTTACTGTCTATATAAAATAAAAGATTTTCACCATTCATATCTCCACGGTCTATATGGAGGTATGTTGGCTACCTGGTCGGGGGTTAAGGGAACGGTTTGGTAAAGGTCTTGCCCTTGTTCAGCGTTTAGAGGTCCTGCTTGGGACCTGGGTCAAATTTAGTAGGATCTCCTTCAATGCCCATAGGTATTGGATGGCGGGGATCCAAACTCTTTGACCCCCTCATAAGCTAACTACTATTAATACTATAACCCGGCTATTTAGGACTGTATCCCTGCTGACTCAGACTACTTAGCCGAGGGTAACGTCACCGCCAAAAGCGGGGCCTACCATAATTTGCATTAATAACTTAATTCATTATCTTTCAATAATCCGACCCTTTAGGATTGTATCCTTGCTGACTCAAACTACTGGGTTGAGGGTAACGTCGCCTTCAAAAGAGGGGCCTACTACAATAACTAAGATAATCTCTTAAACAAGTGCAAAAGTGCGAAAATAATCAAAGGTTATACTAATACACGTGTCGGATCCAAGTGATTCATCTTGTCTATCTGTTTTTATTTTATTTTATTTTTCAGCATTTAGTTAGTTTTTATTTTTCTTAGTTTAAAACATTTTTCTAACTTTTTGATTTGGTTAGACGTTGAGGATAAACCGGTATTAAAAGCTCTTGTGTCCTTGGACGACCTCGGTATCTTACCAACACTATACTACGTCCACGATGGGTGCACTTGCCCATATGTGTGTTTAGTGTTAGTGAATATCGTGTTTTATAAATTTAAAACTTGGTTAAAAGTGTAAAAAGGGCTTAAATATACATCTAAATTATATACACACCGACACACATCAATGATCCTGGAACAAAGTAGGATCCTTGGCCCTGGAATGATCCTGGAACAAAGTAGGATCCTTGAAACTGCTGTGCCCCCGGATAGGCTCCCGGATTCATGAAGGATCCTAAATGCTGGGGGTAGGATCCTGCCGGCTGGAAGTGTGAGCCTAATGCCTGAGTCATTGCCGTCGACCCGTGGTGCAATCCTCTTGATTCTCCCATAATTTGCACGTCTGGAATTCCTGATGGCTGAGAAGTAATCATTGGAGTATCAAAGCTCAAGGATTTGGGCATCAGTGGGGAATGATCCTCTGCCGTTTTCTTTTGTCTTTTGAGATCTCCAATTTCCCTGAGGATCCTTTCATTAGTTTCATCCTGCCGCTGCATACGATCCTTCATCTGCAAAATCAAAGTAAATACATCACTAGTACTGGGAATATAAGAATTCATAGCAGAAGGAGATGGAGATTTAGAAGTAGTAGGAGTTTGTCTCTTCTCAGCATTCTTCTGGGATCCTGCCGGTGGAGGAGGTAGAGTGCTTTGAGACGAGGTGACTGCAGACATCGCCGTGGACATGTTTTTCAATGATGAAGCCATGTAATTCTTTGAAATGATTTCGAACAAAAAGGTTTTCTTATGAATGAAGCACCAATTGCCCCACGGTGGGCGCCAAACTGTTTTGGTCAAAAATCACACAAGGATAATGTAACCAAACTTTATGTAAACGGGGTATGATGCTTGGTTAATTATGAAAGTAAAGGATCACTTCTGTGATAAAAGATGCAAAGACACGATGATTTATACGAGGAAAAAGCCCTTGATCAATGTATGATCTCCGGCATAAAAAACCTCGGGTGATGGCAACTACCGATCACCAACTTCAATATAAGAACAAAATGGTTACAACTTTGGATGATAATGAGCTGAGTACAAGGATCACTATTGCTTTTGGTGTCTAAGTGTGTGAGAGTTGCGTTGTATGTCGTGTGTGTTCTTCCGAATGAGGAAGAGTGGTATTTATACGTGTGTAGGTGACCTATTTTAGGTAGCTAAACTAATATTCAGCTCATTACCCCTTTAGAAATGAGATACAATCTAGCCTAAATAGCCGCCCATAAATCAAGCCAAGTTTCCATATCCTGTGCAACGTCTATCTTCAATTAAGCTCTTGCCATAATTGTGAAGACGCGTCCCTTGATCATGATGCCTAGAGCGTATCCTGCTAGATGTTCCTGCAAAACAATATTGTATTGAGCGGAAGTGGCCGTTAGTATGAGGATCACTATAATGTCCCATGATCCTGATCCTGAAGTCCTGCTGAGGATCACTGTCTGCCAAAGAAACAAGGATCACTGGTTAGGATCACGTATAAGGATCACCTATAATAAAAATCCAGCCCCAACAATGACCAAGGGCTTCGTCCTGAAACTCAGGATCCCTCCACCTTTGGCCATCATATTGTCTACGTGCAGGAAATTGAAATTGTTCAACAAACAAGAAAAGTAAATTGTTCAAGACATCAACCATTAAACCTAAAAAAGTGGGCTCCGGCCTAGGCATCAATATCCATCATCGCCCACTTAGCTGCCCTCACACAGCGGCATCCTCTCCTGCTTTCCCCGGCTTCTCAGCACCAGCATCCTCACCAGCATCCTGTCCAGCATCCTCACCAGCATCCGCTCCGGCATCCTTCTTGTCTCCAGCCTGATCCGCCACCTCTGCTGACTTGGAAGATTCACCGGCTTCAGATGGAAGTGGCACAGCTTTGCCTCCGAGCTCCTTCAACTTGGCCACCCAGGATTCAATTGGCCAAGATGGACAAACAAGACCCGTCTCCTTGGCCTCGTAGGCCATCTTGATGCGTGCTTGTAGCAGGGAGACGATAGCAGAAGTCTTGATTCCCTCCCGGAAATTGATCATGGCTTGATCATGATCCATTTGAACGGTGGCAAGTTTGACCTCAGCTTCTTGGGTAGCCTTCTTCAGCAGGCTTTCGTAGTACCGGCTCTTCGCTTCGGCGATGGCACCTTGGTCAGCAACGGTGCTTTCAAGCTGTTTGATCTTGGCTTCATGGAGTGCAACAGTACCACATGCATCATTGTACAAGTGGAGCAAATGCTGGAGGCCCTGCACATCAATAACAGGTACAAGTTAGAATATATATATATATATAATGACTAAGATATCCTATCAGGATATCCTATTAGGATATCCAGGCAGGATATATGTGCAGGATATGCGTGCAGAATATGTGTCAGGATATTACCTTGTTGAGGAAGGATGTCATTGGCTCTAAGGAATCAGTGAAGCTGAGTTCGTCATAGGAGAACCCTTCTGAGCTTGGAGCACTGACTTCAAGGCCTTTCCTCTTTTTCGCCGTGGAAGCACGAGTCCTTGGGTTGGCCTTGGGAGCTGGGAGTGGCTTGGAGCTAGTGGCAGCAGGAGCCTCCTTCTTGACTATGGTGGGAGTTGGATAGCTGTCAAGTTCGTCAAGGTCTAGATAGACTGGAACTTTGCTGGAATCTGCACACAGGGAGTAAAATTCTAAACCTTTCCTAAAGATATCAAATAAAAACATGTATCTACAGGATATCTTGCAGGATCCTTACCAGACATGTTTGCGCTTGAAAGAGGGCTTGGAGTTGGTGGAGATGGGTTGAAACTTCTCTCTGCTTCTGGAAGGAGCCTGATGGCGTCTATTATTTTTTGAGAATCTGCAAGGGGAGGTGCTAGCTTCCTAAAATCAGCTGTACAAGAAAACGACAAAGTCAGTTCAGGATATAAAGCAGGATAACAAGCAGGATCATCTTTAAACCCTAAATCCTACCCTTCTTCAACCAATTCACCGGATAATCCGCTCCACCAGGGATTGAATCTCTTTTTACAAAAAAGAATTTGGATTTCCATTCCTCTTCATTCCTGGTGGCTCGGAGGATCAATGGGTCACTGGAGGTAGAATAAAACAAGAACCGACAAGAGCCGTGGCACCTAAGTCGGTATGCTAGAGGGAGGTCATTAACAGAAAGATCAGGGATATGGTTGTTCTTGATTTGATCAAGAACAGACAAGACTCGCCAAAGCATTGGCATTGTCTGACTGAAGCAGATCTTTGTGACATTAAAGAACTCAGTGATGAAATCCGAGAAAGGAAATTGCAACCCTAAGGTGAAAGGAAAGGCATTAAAACACAACCACTCGTCAGAAACCATGTCTGATCGGATTTCCCGATCAAACGGCCGGAACACCGTCCCTTTTGGGAAGATGCCGGAGGTTTTAAGGGCTGACAAGTGTGCACCGTCGAAGGTACATATTTCTTTCTCCGGATCCTGGAGAATATTTTGGTGGATGAACGTGGGAGCAGAGTCGCCGGAACTAGATCTTGTCTGCCTTGCCATATTATCACCGGAATATTGGGGAGAATGAAAAATGGAGTTGAGAGAGAAATGTTTACCTTTTTTCTCCGGTAAAGGTTAAATGAAGATGAGGATGAGAAGATATAGGGTATGATGAGTAAATATAGGCCGGGTGGTTGAAAGCTGTCACATCAATGGTCTTATCTCTTAATTGCCTCGGCCATTGTGAAAAATGTAATCGTTAGGATATCAAACGGTAACATTTTTGGGGACAATTGTTATGGGTGAAATTCTGAGCCCATATCCTGGAAAATATCTTGATATATATCTTGTTTATATTGTATCTGTTTACATCCGGGATGCTGATTCAGGATATTGGTAACATCCTGAATGGTATCCTCAGGATCACTAACGGATTAAATGCAGGTACGTGGGTTAGAAGCTAGCAACGTTCATGAAGACCTTTTCTACTGAAGACTCGGTCCAAGTCGTTCACAAGAAGCCGTTGAAGCCGCATTACTCGGTCTACAACGTTCATATTGGAATATTCGGAGCATCCCATGTTTATAGGAATTTTAGTTTGCATTTCATTACTATAAATAGATGGGTATATCAGATCGAATAGGACATCACAATCACACTCTCTACACTCTAACACTTGCTCTCTCGCAACTTTCACACAAATTCATTGTAACACTTAGCGATCTGATCTATATCCTGCACTGTATCCTGAAGTTTAAAGCAATAAGAAGAACAAGGCAGCTGCGATTGTCAGCTCCCGAGGTTTTGTGCCGGCGATCTAGATTGATCAAGGGCTTTCCTCGTACATCTCGTGTCATTTACTTTACCTTTTTGCTCATTGTTTGATCGTAGATACAGCTCAATATCCTGAGCCGTATCCTGAACACTGTTTTTCCAAAGAACATAACCAACATATTTTCAACACATTTTTCAGCACACTACCTCACTTAACTAATTTGATCACTTAATTGCTTCGGTAATTTTTGACCAAAACAAACCTGAAGTAGCATAGCAAGTTATCATAGCAAGTACCAACCTACAACCTGCTATGCTATTGCTATGCTATGTGTTATTTACTTCAGTCTATTGCTATTTGTTATTTACCACCTGAAAATGCACATGATTAAGCACACTGATTAAGCACATGATCAACATGTGCATGCTATGTGTTATTTACTTCAGTCTATTGCACATGATCAAGCAGGGTGTGTTCTATGCACACTGATTAAGCACATGCACGTGATCAACCTGAAGTATCATAGCAAGTACCAACCTACAACCAGTGTTCTATGCATCTGATTAAGCACCATTATGCCCAAACTGTGATCAACCAGTGTGTGTTATGCCCAAAATTTGATCAACCAGTGTGTGTTATGCCCAAACTGTGATCAACCAGTGTGTGTTATACCCAAACCCAAACTGATTAAGCACACTTATGCCTACAACCCAAACTGATTAAGCACACTTATGCCTACAACCCAAACTGATTAAGCACACTTATGCCTACAACCTGCAAATCATCATCATCATTTTAGACAACCAGTGTGTGTTATACCCAAACCCAAACTGATTAAGCACACTTATGCCTACAACCCAAACTGATTAAGCACACTTATGCCTACAACCCAAACTGATTAAGCACACTTATGCCTACAACCTGCAAATCATCATCATCATTTTAGACAATCATCATCATTTTAGACAAAAGCTAAATAAGTTAAGTTAAGTTAACCTACATATTACACAAAAGCTTCGATTAAGTTAAGTTAAGTTAACCTACATATTACACAAAAGCTAAGTAACTACTAGAGTAAACATCCGCTCAACTCTCTGGTGGTAGATGGAAGTTGAGGACAGGCCTCCCAAACACAGAGACCACCAGGTGGACCACCAATGATGAGCTTGATAAGCTCATCGTCAGGTCAACTGTAAAAAAACCAACAGTGAACCAAATCAGACCCTAAACCCTGTTTATAACATGATAATGACTAAATCTGACCCTGATTAACTAACATTGGCCGATTATACCTTTGGTGTGGCGGATGATATAGCGGATTATCCAACAAAACACCGGCATTTCCACTGATCCGACGAGGAGAAGAATGATCGGAGGAGGAGAAGAATGATCGGAAGAGGAGATGTCGCCGGAGAGAAAATGATTGCCGCCGGTGTGTTATGTCGCCGGAGAAGAAGGTTGAATGTCGATGGTGGGAAGGTTAGGGGGTAATTATGCGGGGGTCTCTTACTTATAGGGGGTGTTGTATCAAAGAAGCTTCACATAAGAGCAAAATGACAATTATACCCTTTGACCAACAGGTTAAAATGTTGACTGTTAACCCATTTTGACGCCGGGGGGTAAAAGTGCGACATAAGGGTGAACAGTGGGGGTTAAAATTGCAATTATTTTCTTAGAGGGGGGGGGGGGGTAGACATACCAATGACCCCTAACCTTAGGGGATAAAATTGCAGTTTACTCAACATAATATTTGCAAATATCAATTGATAGTACATATTCTTGGAGCAAATAGAATATGGTAAACATCATTTAATTCAATTCACAACCAGAATTACGTAACTAAGAATAAGTAATAGTGAGGTGTGTTAGTGTGTATAGGATTGTAGAAATTAGCCACATATACATGTGCCCTACTTTGTATAATTAAAGTTAAAAAAAAAAACAATAATGGAACTTGTCATGTATACTATAAGTTGTACAAATCCCTTTTATTTGGTTGTATGACAATGATTCCTTTACCAAATTAACCTAATTGATCAAATTCTTTTGATTATAGATAGAAAACAATCAAGTAAACGTATCAAAGGAAAATCTCCATGTAGCAAAGCTTTTATTATAGTTTGAGAAGGATGTGATGTGAAAAAAACTTATCTTTATACCAGAAAATACAGAGTGCATAAATCAAATAAAACAAATATGGAATTTAATTTGTGCATAGAAGATGTATTTTTCCATAACGTATAAAATTTTTCCATCATTCAACCAAAAATAAACTAATTTCTGAGTTTTCAATAACTAGCCCTCAAATAAAGTATAGCTTGTATCAACTAAAATAATAGATACAGTAAATCGTTTTAATTATTTGCTACTTTAGAAAGCAACTGTACTTGTGTGTATATAATGATGCGTACATGTTTCCTTTTTCACATAACTTGAATCTTTCCACAAAAAGAAATGAACATGATGATCAACACGCTTCAAAGATTTGGAAGGTTTAGGCAGCTTCATACCATCATATCTCAAGAAACCATCAAACCATCCTTCCCAACACCTCACCCCAAAACTCATGTCCTTCCATTGGTAGATAGCATTAATCCTCACCATCACATGCCATTTATTTTCTTCTACAACAATTACAATGCTGGTGACATCAACATCCTCAAGAAGTCACTCTCACAGTGTTTAACACAATACTACCCGTTCGCGGGTAGGTTGTTATCCCCCTTTGCGGGTCACATCGATTGTACCGATGAGGGAGTTGAGTTCGTGGAAGTTTCTCATGATAGCCGACTAGATGACTTCATTCTTAAGAAAGAGAAGGGCAAAAGCCTACAAGAACTTCTTCCTAACATTAACCAGACCAGCCCTAACTTGGTAGAAATCCAACTGAACCATTTCACGGGTGGTGGAGTGGCCATGGTGGTATCCACATCTCACAAGGTCGCAGACGGTTTCACAATGCTTACCTTTGTTCGGCAATGGGCCGCAATCACACGTGGTGGATCACCAATCAAACCGTATTTCATTTCTTCTCCTACAAGTTATAATAATGTTAAAATGCCTGATGTTGCATATAAGACCATAAGTGAAGTTAAGTATGCAACAAGGAGATTGGTGTTCCCTAACTCAAAACTAAACGAGCTCAAAAAGAAGGTTATCTCCATGGGCATATCTGTAACGAACCCCCCGAGCAATGGTCCATCGCGAGTAGAGGTATTAACTTCACTAATATTTAAATGCGCGGTGGATGCAGCCACAACCAATACAGGTTTCTTTAGACCATCAAGCTTGTTTCATTTAGTGAATATGCGAAACAAAATCTTCAAGAATGATCCTGAGAAAGTTGGAGGCAACATAATCACAATGGTGCATGAAAAGATGACTGATTCACGTGAAATTACGCTGAATGAGGTGGTTTCTAAGCTAAGGAAAGGGAAAATGGAGATTAAAGAAAGAAATGTGGAAGAGATAGGTGAAAGATGGGAAAACATATATTCAGTGTTAGGAGCTGACCCAAATCTACAGATATATTATATGACTAGCATATGTGGTTTTCCTACTTACGATGTGGATTTTGGGTGGGGCAAACCGGTACACGTGATGTTTGAAATTCCAGAAGAGGATAACAAGATTGTTGTGTTCATTGACACCCCACATAATGATGGTATTGAAGCAACACTGCACCTTCCAGAAAAAGATATGGTGATACTTGAACAAGACAAAGAGCTTCTTGAATATGTTGACGATTAAAATGCATGTTTACTTTCAGAGGCGGAACCGGAACCAGAGGGGGGTCAAGAGGGTCCGTTGACTCTCCGGTCACCGGAACTTTTTGAATTTTTATTTATAATTTTTGAGTTTTTGAAGAACAAACTTAGAGATGGACCCCCCTAATTTGAACCATTATAGAATATAAGCTTATGATGACCCCCTAACTAAATCGTTCTGGTTCCGCCACTGTTTACTTTTGAAATCGTCTTTTTCAATGATAATAAATAAAGAAACTATATGTATGGATGACTTGTTAAGATGATCACTCAAGCATTTATGACCTTGAATGAAGATGAATATATATCCTTCAAGTTCTTATTTTTTATTAGAACTAGTTACTTTCCGTCCGCGCGTTGCGGCGGGACCCAATGACTACAAAAGGCGTGTCAGCAACGGCAAACAGATACCGAATATCAAATCATAAAAAAAAGGACGTGGTAAGGATAGTCACCCCGTCATAAAAAAACGATTTTAAATAACCTAATATATAATAATAGGACCCACACGTCCTACACGTTGGAAATTCGGTTGTTTTCAGTTCAGTTATTACGGTGCTAACACGTTAAAATATAGATGAGCTCGGTACTGGTAACGGCAGCGAAAGTACCGATCCGGAAAATCATCGAAATTAGGTACCGGCACCGAAAATGCTCGGTACAATACGGTATGGTATTTGAAGGTAAAAATCAATAAATACATGTATGGTGCTAGACCGGTGTCGAACCGAAAGTAACGATTCTGAAAACGATAAAAGGTGGGTACCAAATTGGTACCGAAAATGATTTGGTATAGTAAATTTGGTACCGATACGATACCAGTTTGTTTACAGGATTTGATACGATTTGCTTATCAATATTCTAAATATCCAAGTTAATTTTACATGTTACAATTCATTCATTACAGAAAAAGACAAAAAAGAAAGCAAAATAAGTTGTTGTGTATATAAAACCCCATCCAAACAAAATACAGTTTACTTATTGTGTGTATGAAAAGTAATATAAACGATGCAATTACTTGCATTGCTGCGTTGCTACAGGATTTGATGAGCTCGGTACCAACCGGTACCGAAAATACCGTTACCGAAATCCCCAAAATTGGGTACCGGTACCGAATATACCTAGCATGGTAAAGTTCGGTACCGGTCGGTACTGGTACGACACCGGTATTTGAGGGTAAAAACCGGTGAATACCTGTGCAGAACCGGTACCGAAAATACACCGGTTTGGTAAATTTGAGACCGGTACCTACACCCGATATCATTTGATCGTCAATGATGTTACTATTAATTCCATTCTAATTTTAATTTAAAAAATAAATAATAAATCAACTTTCTTTTTCACTGTTCATTGACTTTCTTTTTTATTATATACTAGTTGTTTACCATGCGCGCGCGTTGCGGCGCGCTAAACCAAATCGTTCTATAAGAATGACAAAACATGTCAAATAACAAAAAGTAGCTCGAACTAAAACGTAACGTATTTTCGGTACCGGTTCGGCACCGGTGTTCACCGATTTTTACCCTCAAATACCGGTGTTGTACCAGTACCAACCGGTACCGAACCGTACCGTACCAGGTATATTCGGTACCGGTACATACTTTTGGGGATTTCGGTAACGGTATTTTCGGTACCGATTGGTACCGAGCTCATAAAATCCTGTAACAACGTAGCAATACAAGTAATTGCACAGTTTAGATTACCTTTTATACACACAGTAAGTAAACTGACTGACATCATTCTTCAAACGATTTGAGATAAACGATGCGTAACCAGTCATATCCGGCATCGTGGAGTGCATTAAAAAGGGAGCAATTGGACGATTGGATGCTGGGCTAGGTGTTTCTTGGAATGCCCACGGATTGTTCGGGTCAAAACCTCGATTATGAGGATTCATTTTTTCGTATTGTTGTTGGATGAGAATTTTTTTTAAAAATAAGATAGAGATCATTATAGAAGAGGTGGAGTAGTTGTGGTAAAAAAATGAATAGAAGTGTGAGTATTTATAGTGGATAGATATTTTTTTTAAACACATAGTCGTTGGCCAACGGCTAGCCCAAACGGCTACTTGTCTTGGCCGATGAGATCCCACCATGTCATCTTGATAGCCCCGCCCAACGCCCGGGCTGAAACCCCCGCCCAAGAGGCCACGCCGAAACCCAAGCCCACCCGGGGTGGTGATTTGGGCGTTTGTACCCAACCCACGCCACAACCCCGCCCCATACCCCATATTCTAATATTTCCTAGATCTTTTTTTTAACACATAGCCGTTGGCCAACGGCTAGCCCAAACGGCTACTTGTCTTGGCCAATGAGATCCCGCCATGTCATCTTGATAGCCCCGCTCAACGCCTGGGCTGAAACCCCCGCCCAAGAGGCCACGTCGAAACCCAAGCCCACCCGGGGTGGTGATTTGGGCGTTTGTACCCAACCCACGCCACAACCTCCGCCCCATACCCCATATTCTAATATTTCTTAGATCTTTTTTTTAACACATAGCCGTTGGCCAACGGCTAGCCCAAACGGCTACTTGTCTTGGCCAATGAGATACCGCCATGTCATCATGATAGCCCCGCCCAACGCCCGGGCTGAAACCCCCGCCCAAGGGGCCACGCCGAAACCCAAGCCCACCCGGGGTGGTGACTTGGGCATTTGTACCCAACCCACGCCACAACCCCCGCCCCATACCCCATATTATAATATTTCCTAGATCTTTTTTTTAACACATAGCCGTTGGCCAACGGCTAGCCCAAACGGCTACTTGTCTTGGCCAATGAGATCTCGCCATGTCATCTTGATAGCCCATCGCCCTGGCTGAAACCCCTGCCCAAGGGGCCACGCCGAAACCCAAGCCCACCCGGGATGGTGACTTGGGCGTTTGTACTCAACCCACGTCACAACCCCGCCCCATACCCCATATTCTTATATTTCCTAGATCACTATTGATTTAGTTTGTTTTAATTAATTGAAATCATTATTTATTTAATTAATATATATTGAATTCACTGTTCATTCAGTTTCTTTTCTATTAGTATATAATTGTTTACAACCACAACAATAAATCAATTAAATATGGCAATATATGATTTTTTTTAGATATTTAGGCTAGACGGTATGGGGGATCGTCCTCCTCCGTCCTCGGTCCGGCGACGCTCCAACACCGTCCCACCCCCCTCCGGCTTCGTCCATGGCGTCGAGTATGGGGCGTTGAGGATGCTCCACTAGAAGACAAAAACTTGGCCTCTCCCTCTCTCACACACCTATCTATATACATTATTAAGGAGATTGGGTTTTTTTTTAACCTTTTGGTAATTTTACCATATGTACAAGTTTTGAAGCTACATGTATAAATGAAGCAAGCCATTTTAGATGGGGGAAATTGGAACAAGTTCCAAACTTTTAAGACACTTGGAGGGCAATATAGGGATTCCATCTAAACCCTATATTTATGTCAGTGAAACAAAAAGGCAGATTGAGAGTGTGAAAGTTATAGGAGAGAGAACAGCATTGTTAAGGAGCGGCCCTGCCCCTCCTTCAGTTCTTCTCTTCATTCCACTCAGTGGTCTCTCTTTCAATGCTAATAACCCTTGAATTCCCTTATTCATGATCACCGCCATTAAAATCCCCAATTGAATATCATATTAGTTTCAACTGAATCGCACCAGCACCAGCAACCGTAATCTATCCATTCTCTTCTCTAACAAAAGCATCACCATCATGAAGAACAACTTGAAGAATTAAAATCTCTTCATCTATGCGAACGTTATCGCTCAAAATCAAACATTTGGTGTTTTGCAGAAAAGGTGGCGCATTTTGAGCATGCCTTGTCGATTGTATGAAAAAGATCAAATAAGAAACGTGAGATGTACGCGTGCATCATTCTACACAACATATGATTTTAGAGGATGAAGGGCGTGCAATAGTTGAATATTATGGTGTAGGACCGTGTTTCGTGACCGAAACCATGATAGTGTGAGATTAGTTCAAGACGGGAGAGATTAGAGATGGATAAACAAAACTTCTTTGTATTAATCGGTAGTAAAACATTACAAATCAGCCCAATTACAAGATAACCGAACTAATACCAACGGAGTATACATCCGGGGAGAGACCAAGTGGTGATCTCTCCCCCCAAACACTAAAAACTCACAGGGAACTCTCAATGAGCTCACCCCCTCTCTCACTCTTTGCAAATGAACAAGGGGTAGGTATTTATACCTACACCCACTTGTCTAGCAAACACACATGGTCAAACACATAACCCTCTCGTTTGACCACTTCAAACGAGCGGGTCAATACAAATTTGGTTGACCGTTTCACTAACTATTACAAATTCAGCATAAAATAAATCTAAACTATTCGACAAGCATCGGACACAAAATCTACATTAACATATGGCGATGAGACCGAATCAAATAACGAAGACATTAGTGACGAAGAGAGAACGCAAAACCAAAATCTAATCGAGTCAAGACAAATAAATTCAAACATTCGAGCTGATTTGGTAGAACATGTTTCGACACTTTCTAGATTCGACTCCATTGAAGATGAAGATGATTGATTTTTTTTGTGATGTAATGTATTTTTTTATTGTAGTTATTTAATATAAATAAAAGGTGTTGTTAAAATTACCTTATTAAATTCTATGGTTAATACAGAAAAACAAAAAAAAAAAACAAAAAAAAGAAAGAAAATTTGGTGCCACATGGTAACGCTGCCTGGCCACGCCCTTCCACACCCCACTTTTTTGGGTGTGGACTGGTGGAGCCCACAACTGACACGTGTCGAGCAATGCCGCCAACCCAAGCCCCCCCACACCCCATAGTCTTATGTCGACCCCACCATGGGCGTGATAAGATTCGGGAATTAGCCTTCGACCACCCGTTAAGATAAATTCTTAACCAGATGTTTATTAAATGTAAAATCTTATAAAGTTCTTTGAAGCTTTTTACATCCCTCACTCGTAACCTTTATAAAATTTTATAACTTTACATATAAGAAAACAGAAAAAGTACATCTAAAAATAACACTCAATGGGGGCAGATAACAAAATACTACTAAAACTCACAAATCAGAACAAAAATGAAATTTTAGAAATAAATCAACTTGTACCATATATAGGAAATAAATAGACACAATAAATAATATTAGTAACAACTATCAGTTTCAAGTTTCAATCAGAGTTCCAGTGACCCTAGTGTCACTCACAACACTCTTATAAGTGTTAGTGACAGCTCTAGTGTTATAGTTTCAGTGTTAGTTTTAGTGTAATATTTTGGTATAAAAATTCCAGAAGTAGTTTATCTGTAAATTAGCACAACAGTTTAACTGTAAGAGTAAGCACGGCAGTGGCATTTTTAATGAAAGTTTCCATGTCATCAATGAGTGCCACTATTTTTACCTAGCATCAAACAATAGTCAATTTGTTTGGCCAATTAATAACTGGAAGACCATGCTAGATATGTAAATGCTAATGATTAAAGTTCCAGGGTGAGCTACAGGAACCTACCCTTTCATCAATGTAGTTCTTGGCCTGTATGAATAATTGAATTGATAGCTTTTTATGATGGCTCAAACCATCCATACACTTTATCTGTCTATTTGCACACCTTCTGCCTCATATATGACTCGTATAAGCCTATACGGGGCGTATAAAGTTACATCAAATTCAGTGCCCGACTCATTTCAGTTATGGTTTGGCTGCTCCTATATACCGCGTACAGGCCTATACGTGGCGTATAGGACCCCTCGTATAGGTCTCGTATATGACTCATGCCCCATATATGCCACACACAGGCCAATATGGGGCGTATATAATGGTTTTTTTTACTTGATTTTCTACAATATTAATCGTTTTAGCAAACTTTTATAAAACAATAAGTTTTCTATTTTAAATAAATAAAAATAACAAGTATAAGATATTATACAACACATGTATAGGCATACACGAGACTTATATTATACACTATATGATACGATATGATACAATACGATACTTTAGAATACGATACAACATTCGTATAGGCCTATAGGTGTAGTATAGGTCTCGTATAGGACTATAGGTGTGATTTATGTCCCGTATAGGCCTATAGGCCTATACAAGACCTATATGAGACTTATACTGTGACAACCCGAGTTTTCACGTTACTTGTTTTGCATAGTGTTTTCATGATTAGTTTGCATTGTAACTTGTGCACGTTTGAATTATGCTTGATGTATGGTATTAGGCATTGTAATTGTTTACTTGATGTATGCTTGATGTATTGTAACTTGTAACTATTTGAGATTATAATTCCAGAAACCCCATTCGACGAAAATTGGCACTTCGTCATCACCATCTTTCGTCATCACCATCATCGACGAAACATGATGTTTCGTCATCCTTTCTGCTCGACGAAACCTTAGAGTTTCGCCATAAACCATGCACGACGAAAGTCGACGAAAGTTGAGTTTCGTCATTTGCGGCCCAGTTACCCTCAAAGCCCATTGGTGGCCGGCCCTGTTCACGTTGTATGTATATATATATATATAACAAACCATGGAAACCCTAAAACACTACCATTCTTTCCTCATAACCGACGGTTGTCCAAAGTGACTCGAAGTTTCTGGCTCTCGATCTAACTAAACCATCCATCATCACGGTTAGTTTTTCTCTGTGTATTAGTGTGCCATACTTTGATGATATGATACTGCGTAGGATTAGGGTTTCATGGACATCATCGTAACCTAAGATTATCAGGATTAGGGCTGGTCATTATTATGTGTGTTAGAAATATTAGATGTGGTATGATTTGATTTGAATGCTTGAATATTGATTTGTTGAGAATGATTGAATGAATGATCATTGATCAGAATTGTTATGTGAAACTGATGTTTGTGAAAGGAACCTACTGTCAGTTTAGGTAGGCGATGTGTTTGATCCATGTAGTGTGCAAATTGCTTGTTAACTGTTGTCATGGGACTATACGATTTCGAATGATAATTGACTAAGTTAAAAAGGGGTTTGATCTGTGTTAGTAGTTAGAACATCTGTATGAGGAGACAGTGGAACGGTTAGGGTTAAAGTCGACGAATAATCGATAGGACCTTCATCATGACGAAACATGAGTTTCGTCGCAGTGGTTGTCGACGAAACATGAGTTTCGTCCGGGACTTTCGCCATGCAAGGTGACCGACGAAACATGGACCTTTCGTCGACAGTTTGTCCGACGAAACATGAAGCTTTCGTCGACAGGTTTCACGATGAATCATGGGACTTTCGCTAGTAGGGGAACGGGCATAGTAAACTAGGTTGTCTTGTGATGATGAATGATTATGATTATGTTAATGAAACATGTGAACTGTGAACTAGGTTGACTTATGTGTGCCTCTGTTAATAATATTTAATTATGATCAAGTGACATGAGTAGGCTTTTACATCTAGCACACTTAACTGTTAAGCATTATAACGGAACCTAGATACAAACTGTGGACTTGATGGAGTCATATAACTGTTGTGTGTTATTCAGAAACTGTTACTTGAATGCATGCTACGATTATAAACGTAAACTTGTACATTGTGAACGCAAACTGATTACGTGTACGTGAACACCATAGGCTTCGATTAACTGAGTGTGAACAAGTAATTAATCAAACCGAGCAAACTAAGGGGAGTTCACTCCTCTTTTTCAAGCATGCGTCCCGGGGAGGGACATCAGGTTAACGTTCCAGGGAGGAATGCTGGGTTATTGGGATGTTTGTTAATACTCACATATCTATCACCTAAGTCCCATCTACCGATCTTTGCCGGGGAGGCAACGGGATATTAGTTAATAGCGCTATTTAGGTTTGGCAACCTCACACCATACCGGGGAGGTCGGGGGTGAACTAATGATCCCAGTCTTGACCATTGCTTTGATAGAGGCAATGGGGTTTGGGCAAAACAACTTTAAGCCATCAGCGGTAAACGAGTTATTACAACATAAAATCATTGAACCGTCTTATACTTATATCTGGTAACTAAAACGTGTAACAAACTTTGAACTCACCAGCATCGTCTGACACACTTGTCTGCATGCTTGCAGGTAGTTAGATTTTCTGATGATGGACTTGCTATCTGGGAGTGCTAGAGTGGTCATGGATCGAGACTCTTGGATATACTGGATACATTGGTTTTGAACTCTTATTTGAAACAGTTGTTTAACAATTTACTATATGCTTCCGCTGAATGTTTTCTTTGGTTTAAACTTATGACTTGGCTTTATCTTATGCAATGAATCGAATGCTTTATTTAAATAATCATAATGGTTCAATGTGATTGGTGGCTTGGATCCTGGAACGTCACACGTCCCGCGGTGATTCCGCATGTGGTATTTTGGGGGTGTGACAGTTTGGTATTAGAGCCACTGATTATAGTGAACTAGGTTTTAAAACGTTTTATAAAACCAGACAATAACCGAACAACTTCGCAAATCGACCATGACACTCAGCTCCAGATTGCAAGGTTTGTCTTCTGTTCACTTTATGCATTACTTGTTTAGTAGTCATACACTCACAGCTTGCATGAAACGACATACTAGATACTAGAGTGGTTTGATAGTGTGACACTACTCTTCGACTTTTGTGATTCGTAATCCTGTAATACCTTTTGTGTTGCTACTTGAATGCGGGGGGGGGGGGGGAGACTTTTAGCGCAAGTTAAGAGGCACTGAGAGGAGCATGCAAATTGCCTTATCATTATGGGTGCACACATAATAATAACGTGAGGTGCATGTAAGTCCCAGTGAGGCTTAACGAGTGTGAGAAGGGTTCTGCCTTATTGTGTGTAAACTTGGTAGTTTGTATATCTCAACGTGAGACCTGACTCTTACCTTATCTCGACCCTTAAATTTGTTCCTTCTCCTTATATAGAATCATGAGTGGACGAGGTCATGGACGTGGTCACATCGCGATGACCCAAGCTGAGCTGACGAACTTAATCAACACACGTGTGGCTGAGGCTTTGGCAGCCTACCAAGCTGGTACGAAACGTGCCAAACACTCTTTAACCTTGTGTCGCGTACATAACTCTTAGCCTTGTAATGTGTTTTCTTTCGTTCATTAGGTCAGCAAGCACAAAACCAAAACAATCCACCTGCTTGTACGTTCAAGATGTTCATGGATTGTAAACCACAGACCTTCAGTGGGACTGAAGGGGCTGTAGGGATCCTGCGATGGTTTGAGAAGGCAGAATCGGTATTTGCAATGTGTAATTGTCCTGCTGGGGACAGAGTGAAGTATGCTACATGTACACTCGAGGATGGTGCCCTGACATGGTGGAATGCCCAGGTTCAGATGTTGGGTATCGAGGAGGCAAATGCCACTACTTGGGATGATTTTAAGGAGTTGATAAGGGAGGAGTATTGTCCTCGTGATGAGATTCAGAAACTGGAGAATGAGTATTATGGTCTTAAGATGGTGGGATCCGAGATTGAAGCATACGTGAAACGGTCTCATGAGCTGGCTATCATGTGCCCGAACTTGTCCCGACCTCCGCACCGAAGAATAGAACTGTTTATCAAGGGATTAGCTCCACGAGTGAAGGGTCTGGTTACTGCAGCTAACCTTAACAACTTACCTCAGATTGTCTGTATGGCTCACAAGATCACCGATCAGGATGTGGAGAGTGGATCGCTACCACCGCGTGTTTCTGCCACAACTGTTGCTGCAACCACAGCTATTGTACCTACTAGTGATAACAAGCGCAAGTGGAACGATACTGATAAAGCGACTAGTGCGAGTCAATCTCAGAAAAGGCCTGATAATAGCAACAACCGCAGTTTCAGTCAGTCGTCCTCAGTTAAGCAAGGCCAGAGCAGCAATCAGAATCAAGGCACCTACGCTGGTAAAAAGCCAATGTGTAACAAGTGTGGTTATCATCATCACGGACAGTGTGTCCGGGTTTGCCTTAGATGCGACAAGTTGGGCCATGAGGCAAAAGACTGTAGAGCCCCGTACCTAAAGCAGCAAAATCAGCAGCAACAACATCAGCAAAGGCAGCAACCCCATCAGAATCAGGGCTTTAAAAAGGGGTGTTTCCAGTGTGGGGACGAGGGCCACATCAAGCGGGATTTCCCTCAGCTGAATCAGAATGCCAACGACAACAACCGCCAGAACAACAACGCTGGGAACAATAATAACGGCAACAATGGGGGCAGCGGAGCTCGTGGAAGGGTATTTACTATTGGAGCTGGTGATGCTAGGAACGACGACAATGTCGTGACTGGTACGTTTTCTGTGAACAATCTTATTGCTTCTGTGTTATTTGATTCCGGTGCCGATTGGAGTTATGTGTCCCTAGAGTTTAGTTAGCGATTAGGGTTAACTCCAACGCATTTAGAAGTTAAACATGTGGTAGAGTTAGCCGATAGCAAAACGATTGAAGCCTCGCATGTCCTTTTTGGGTGTAAGTTAGATCTTGTAGGTCAAGTGTTTGATATTGATCTCCTTCCTGTTACCCTCGATAGTTTTGATATAGTGGTTGGTATGGATTGGCTGTCTAAACATCAAGCTGAGATTCTGTGTAAGGAGAAGATTGTGCGTATACCTCTCCCTGGTGGGGAGTCATTATCGGTTCAGGGGCATCGCAGTGGTGCGATGGTTGGTATCATCTCAGCTATGCAAGCGCATAAATGTCTACGAAAGGGGTATCCTTCTATTTTGGCACTTGTTACTGATACCCCGTCAGGGGAAAGAAAGATCGAGGACCTGCCGGTTGTACGCGAATTTGCCGATGTGTTTCCCGAGGAACTTCCTTGCTTACCTTCTCACCGCCAAGTCGAATTTCAAATTGATCTTGCGCCAGGAGCGGCCCCAATTGCTCGTGCTCCTTATCGTAAAGCACCTGGAGAGTTGCAAGAGTTGTCTAATCAACTGTAAGAGTTATTGGACAGAGGCTTTATTCGACCCAGTTCTTCACCTTGGGGAGCTCCAGTATTGTTTGTAAAGAAGAAAGACGGGTCCTTCCGTATGTGTATTGATTATCGGGAACTCAACAAGGTGACTATCAAGAACCGTTATCCATTGCCACGCATCGACGACCTATTTGACCAATTGCAAGGTTCAAGTTTTTATTCGAAGATCGACTTAAGATCGGGCTATCATCAGATGAGAGTCCGAGAGGAGGATGTTTCGAAAACGGCCTTTCGCACGAGGTATGGACATTATGAGTTTTTATTTATGCCGTTTGGGTTGACGAACGCGCCAGCAGTCTTCGTGGATCTAATGAATCGTGTATGCAAACCCTATCTTGACGATTTCGTTATAGTATTCATCGACGACATTTTGATCTACTCGAAGAGCAAGGAAGACCATGACGGCACCTGCGTCTTATTTTGGAACTCCTGAGGAAGGAGAAACTCTATGCAAATTTTTCTAAGTGTGACTTCTGGATTCGAGAGGTACACTTCGTTGGACACATAGTGAATGAATCGGGGATACACGTGGATCCTGCAAAGGTTGATGATGTTAGAAATTGGGTGGCACCAAAGAATCCTTTAGAGGTGTGACAATTTCTTGGTCTCGCGGGGTATTATCGGAGATTTATCAAGGATTTCTCGAAGATCGCTCAACCTCTTACCTCGTTGAGACAGAAAGGTGTTGTGTATTCTTAGGGAACGAAACAAGAAGAGGCCTTCCAGTTGTTAAAACAGAAACTCTACAGCGCACCGATTTTGTCTCTACCCGAAGGTACAGATGATTTTGCGGTATATTGTAACGCTTCTATTCAGGGTCTTGGATGTGTGTTGATGCAACGCAACAATGTGATAGCTTATGCTTCTTGACAGTTGAAGGTTCACGAGAGGAATTATACGACACACGACCTCGAGTTGGGAGCCGTAGTGTTTGCGCTCAAAATCTAGAGGCATTACCTGTACGGTACTAAATGCACTATTTATACCGACCACAAGAGCCTTCAGCACATTTTTTACCAGAAGGATTTGAATATGCGACAGTGCTGCTGGGTAGAACTTTTAAATGACTACGACTGTGCAATCAAGTATCATCCGGGTAAGGCCAACGTAGTAGCCGACGCACTCAGTCGAAAGGAATCGAAACCCAAACGTGTTCGCGCCTTGCAGCTCACCATTCATTCTAACCTACCTGATCAGATCCGTTCTGCACAAACTGAAGCATTGAAGGAAGAAAACTATGAAGCTGAGTATTTACGGGGTATAGAGAAACGACTCGAGAAGATATCAGATGGCCTTTACTATTTTATAGAGCGGATATGGATTCCGTTGTTTGGTAACCTTAGAGATCTTGTGATGGATGAAGCACATAAGTCCCAATACTCTGTTCACCCAGGTTCGGATAAGATGTATCAGGACCTCAAAGTTATGTATTGGTGGCCGAAGATGAAAGCTCACATCGCAACGTATGTTAGTAAATGCTTAACGTGTTCAAAAGTTAAAGTGGAATACAAGAAACCGTCTGGATTACTTCAGCAACCAGAAATACCCATGTGGAAATGGGAGCAGATAACAATGGATTTCGTCACGGGCTTGCCTAGAACTCAAAATGGAAACGACACCATTTGGGTGATTGTGGATCATCTCACGAAGTCAACACACTTTCTAGCGATCAAGGAAACAGATAAGTTCTCACAACTAGCAGCTGTTTATCTTAAGGAGGTGGTTTCTAGGCACGGGGTGCCGACATCTATTATCTCTGACCGTGACCCGCGTTTCATTTCAGATTTGTGGCAGTCGATGCACAAAAATTGTTTGGTTCGCAACTCAGCGTGAGTACTGCGTATCACCCGCAGACGGATGGTCAAAGTGAACGAACCATCCAGACACTAGAAGACATGTTGTGGGCGTGCGTTATCGATTTTGGCAAGGGTTGGGAGAAACACTTGCCTTTGGTGGAATTCTCTTACAACAATAGCTACCATACCAGCATTCAGGAAGATCCATTCGAAGTGTTGTACGGTTGGAAGTGTCGTTCGCCTCTTTGTTGGGCTGAGGTGGGTGACAGCCAGGTCACAGGCCCTGAACTTGTGTTGGCAACTTCAGAAAATATTGTGCAGATCAGGAACCGTATGGCAGCAGCGCGCGACCGTCAGAAAAGCTACGCTGATAAGCGTAGGAAACCCGTGGAATTCGAAGTTAATGATCGTGTCATGTTAAAGGTCTCACCCTGGAAGGGTGTGGTGCGTTTTGGAAAACGCGGCAAGCTTAACCCTCGTTATGTGGGGCCATTCAAAATTCTTGAGCGAATTGGTAAAGTGGCCTACAAGTTGGAGTTACCTGCTGAGTTAGGTAACGTCCATGATGTGTTCCATGTGTTGTAGTTAAAGAAGTGTTTGTCTGATGAAACACTGGTGGTACCATTTCAAGAGCTGAAAATTGATGACAAGTTGTAGTTTACCGAAGAACCGATAGAAATTATGGACCGGGAGGTCAAGGTCCGTAAGCACAGCCGTATTCCGATTGTAAGAGTTCGTTGGAACTCAATGCGTGGACCGGAGTTCACGTGGGAACGAGAGGATTAGATGAAACTCAAGTACCCTCATTTATTCCCAGAAGACAAGTCTAAATCTGATGCAACTAGTGAATTTCGGGACGAAATTCCCATTCAAGTTGGGGATGATGTGGTACCCGCGGAAAATCCACAGTCATACTAGTCGTCCTGAGTAAACGTCTTGTTGTATTGGGATTGCTTTTCAAATTTCGGGACAAAATTTCTTTCAAGTTGGGGATGATGTGACAACCCGAGTTTTCGCGTTACTTGTTTCGCATAGTGTTTTCATGATTAGTTTGCAATGCAACTTGTGCACGTATTATGCATTGTAATTGTTTACTTGATGTATGCTTGATGTATTGTAACTTGTAACTGTTTGAGATTTTATAAATCCACAAACCCCATTCGACGAAAATTGGCATTTCGTCATCACCATCATCGACGAAACATGATGTTTCGTCATCCTTTCTGCTCGACGAAACCTTAGGGACGAAACCTTAGAGTTTCGCCACAAACCATGCACGACGAAAGTTGAGTTTCGTCATTTGCGGCCCAGTTACCCTCAAAGCCCATTGGTGGTCGGCCCTGTTCACGTTGTATGTATATATATAACAAACCATGGAAACCCTAAAACATTATCATTCTTTCCTCATAACCGACGACTGTCCAAAGTGACTCGAAGTTTCTGGCTCTCGATCTAACTAAACCATCCATCATCACGGTTAGTTTTTCTCTGTGTATTAGTGTGCCATACTTTGATGATATGATACTGCGTGGGATTAAGGTTTCATGGACATCATCGTAACCTAAGATTATCAGGATTAGGGCTGGTCATTATTATGTGTGTTAGAAATATTTGATGTGGTATGATTTGATTTGAATGCTTGAATATTGTTTTGTTGAGAATGATTGAATGAATGATCATTGATCAGAATTGTTATGTGAAACTGATGTTTGTGAAAGGAACCTACTGTCAGTTTAGGTAGGCGATGTGTTTGATCCATGTATTGTGCAAATTGCTTGTTAACTGTTGTCATGGGACTATACGATTCTGAATGATAATTGACTAAGTTAAAAAGGGGTTTGATCTGTGTTAGTAGTTAGAATATCTGTATGAGGAGACAATGAAACGGTTAGGGTTAAAGTCAACGAATAATCAACAGGACCTTCATCATGACGAAATATGAGTTTCGTCGCAGTGGTTGTCGACGAAGCATGAGTTTCGTTCGGGACTTTCGCCATGCAAGGTGACCGACGAAACATGGACCTTTCGTCGACAGTTTGTCCAACGAAACATGAAGCTTTCGTTGACAGGTTTCACGACGAATCATGGGACTTTCACCAGTAGGGGAACGAGCACAATAAACTAGGTTGTCTGGTGATGATGAATGATTATGATTATGTTAAAGAAACATGTGAACTGTTAACTAGGTTGACTTATGTGTGCCTCTGTTAATAATATTTAATTATGATCAAGTGACATGAGTAGGCTTTTGCATCTAGAACACTTAACTGTTAAGCATTATAACAGAACCTACATATGAATTGTGGACTTGATGGAGTCATATAACTACTGTGTGTTATCCAGAAACTGTTACTTGAATGCATGCTACGAATATAAACGTAAACTTGTACGTTGTGAACGCAAACTGATTACGTGTACGTGAACACCATTGGCTTCGGTTAACTGAGTGTGAACAAGAAATTAATCAAACGGAGCAAACCAAGGTGAGTTCACTGCTCTTTTTCAAGCATGCGTCCCGGGGAGGGACATCGGGTTAACGTTCCAGGGAGGAATGCTGGGTTATTGGGATGTTTGTTAATACTCGCATATCTATCACCTAAGTCCCATCTACCGATCGTTGCCGAGGAGGCAACGGGATATTAGTTAATAGTGCTATTTAGGTTTGGCAACCTCACAATGTACCGGGGAGGTCTGGAGTGAACTAATGATCCCAGTCTTGACCATTGCTTTGATGGAGGCAATGGGGCAACTTTAAGCCATCAGCGGTAAACGAGTTATTACAACATCAAATCATTGAACCGTCTTATACTTATATCTGGTAACTAAAACGTGTAACAAACTTTGAACTCACCAGCGTCGTCTGACACACTTGTCTGCATGCTTGCAGGTCGTTAGATTTTCTAATGATGGACTTGCTATCTGGGAGTGCTAGAGTGGTCATGGATCGAGACTTTTGGATATACTGGATACATTGGTTTTGAACTCTTATTTGAAACCTATGCTTCCGCTGAATGTTTTCTTTGGTTTAAACTTATGACTTGGCTTTATCTTATGCAATGAATCGAATGTTTTATTTAAATAATCATAATGGTTCAATGTGATTGGCGGCTTGGATCCTGGAACGTCACACGTCCCGCGGTGATTCCGCATGTGGTATTTTGGGGGTGTGACATATACTACTCTATACGATACAATACAATACAATACGATACAATAGGATACCATACAACAACCGTATAGTCCTGAAGGTGTAGTATAGGTCCCGGATAGGCCTATAGGAATATACAAGACCTGTAGGAGACCTATACGAGACTTATACTAAACATTATACATACGATACTATAAGATAAGGTACAACACCCGTATAGCCCTATAGGTTTAGCATTGGTCCGGTATAACACTATAGGTGTATCGTATCGTATAGTGTAGTATAAGTCTTGCATAGGCATCGTATGGCCCTATGCATGTAGTATCGTATCATATAGTGTAGTATAGGTCTCGTACAGGTCCCTGTAGGTCTTGTGTAGGCCTATAGGTGTATACGGGTGTTGTCTCATATCCTATAGTATGGTATCGTATCGTATCATATCGTATCATATAGTGTATAGTATAAGTCTCGTATAGGTACCCTATAGGTCTTGTATATGCCTATAGGCCTATACGGGACCTAAACCACACCTATAGTCCTATACGAGACCTATACTACACCTATAGGCCCATACAAGTGTTGTATCGTATCCTATAATCTCTTGTATCGTATTGTACCGTATCGTATAGTGTAGTATAAATCTCGTATAGCACTACAAGAAATATTGGCAATAGTGGCGACACTTTTAGCGGCGACTTCAGAAAAGTCGCCGCTAAAGGTTCTTATCCGTGTCCAATGTTTAAAATCCATCCACAGCCGTTCGATGACAACATCATCTGATGGTTAATGTTTTATTACAACTTGTCGCCGCTAAAAAGTGTATCAAAAACCTTTGGCGGGCTCAGACCTCACTCAATCCCTCCCAAATCACACCACTCCCTCCCCCAAACCCTAGGCTGTCTAATGCCGCACACCACACCACACTATGCCAGACCACCTCATCTGCGACGCTGCATCATCTCTCCGAACAACCTCTTCAACGTCGTCGGACCACCAGGTATCCTTGTTATGTTTGATTATCTCTAATTTGTATTATCTACACAAATTTCTTGAGTTAAATGTCAAATTTATGTAGTTAAATGTAGTATAGCAGGTTATTGTGTTGTTGTTGTGTTTTTCTTGACTTCAATTAGAGGTTAATTGCTGCATTTTTTTGATAAATAGGTTTAGAGAGTAGTTGAAGTTAGAGGTGCACAATCGGGTTAGGGTTTGAACCCGAACCGGGTTCAAACTGGTTTGGAGTGAAGCCTAGAAAAGTCAAATCGGGTTGATTGTGAAACCGGGTTGGGGTTCAACCCGGGTTGGTGGTTTGTAAAACTTAACCTTATGAAATCAGTTTGGGTTAGGTTGGTGTCAAGTGTATTAGGTTGCTGTGTATTTTAGGTTTCAATGTTGTTGTTGCAGGGCGTGTCTTTTGCTCTGGAGTCGGTTTTGTGTCCGTCACCTGCTTTGTCATCCTCATCACTCATAAATACAACATCAACAAATGACTATTCAGGTATGGGAGATTGCTAACCGGTTGCAGATTGAACATAAAAATTTATGGGTATGGAATATCGGGGCATAGTCAATGGCTATTCAGGTCTGCATAATTACTATATGTTAGTAAGACAATTGGAAATGAATAGTGTATTCAACGGCAGGTTAGGGCCTCAGGATTTCAAAACAAATCTGCTCCAGCAATTAAAAAACTAAGTGAAGCTGCCTTCCGGCGACCACGATTGGCAAGCCGAGATCTGTGTAGTCTATTTCCTGATCTGGTCTTTTAGTGTCACTGGTTGACTGGTTGCTGATCACGGTGAACTCTAAAACTCACAAATTACCATTCGATTATTACATTTTCTACCACAGTTTTTTGTTATACAGTGCACATTAATGCTCTGCTAGGATTGTCTTGATAAATAGTAAAGGCATTTGGAAATTAAATGGGTCAAATGAGTCGAATGATTTGAAAGTTACCTTTTACCTGGCCTATTTTTCTCATAATATATGTGCTTTTGTCTAAAATGAAACGTGTCAGGTGACTTAACTGAATCAAAAGTGGTTAAACTGTTTACATTTACGGTGAACCAAAGGCGAACTGAAAAGAATGCAGCCATGTCTTCTTTGATTGGATGGTTAAACGTAACGGGTCAAAATGAACTTTAATTTTTATAATTTGTTTCATTTGTTGATGAGAGTTTGTGAAAAAGGCATTAACATGCTTATTCCACTCAGGATCAGCAATAAGTGACACTAAAAGAAAGCACATACTCATATCCAAAGGAATGCAGTTAAAGTCGTCGACAACAACGGCACCGTCGGCGGCATCAAATGCAAAAATGTCATTGTTAGTGTAGATTTTGTATATTAATTACGAGTTCTGAATTTAAATTATCAGTTATTATTGCCTATTGATTTTGAATGCTATGTGGGTTGTAGGGAGTAGAGAAGCTGATGGCGTCAAAGCTGATGTCTCGACTAATCATAGAATTCATTTGCATAGTTAGGAGGATACTTTCTCAGATTTTGTTCTACACAAAAGAATTTTCTTGATTTTGATGGTAATTCTAGCCTATCTTGATCTTGCTAAGAAAATTAAAATTGTTGTTGAATATTTATTTTATTTTGTTAAATGTTCATTATATTCATTGAATTGAAGGATCGGTTTGTTTAGTGCTTTTCATCGGTAGATTGAGAGTGAAGTTTGGTGCAATTTGGTTTATTATTGGATTTGTCTTGAAGTATCGTACTCGGTTTGCGAAACCATCAATTAGTCGACCCAGTGGTATTCAGACTCTTTCCAATATGGAGGTTTTTGATCTTCTGTTACATAAGAACTATAGGTCACCTTGGAGAATTCATTAATTACATATGAGTACTTTAAATCAGTGTTCTTTTTTCATATTTAAACACACTTCCAAATACGCTATAAATATGGCTAAATTTTTAGGTATCACATGCTTTGACTTTCTTTTAAAGTTTGATTTTCTTCTAAATGATATATAGGCTGCACTTCTGTCTTCCATGCACTTGAGATCCAATTTGTTTTTATTTGTTTGAATTGTTTATAGTACCTGGGTAGTTGGTGGGTCTCATTCATGACAAATTTTGTTGTTTCTAGCATATTCATATTCATGAAAAGATTGTTGTCCTCAAAACAACTTTCATTGAGCAACATTCTAATTTTAATTCTTATTCTAACTATAAACAATTTCAATTGCCATAGGTCAGATTTTTAAATTTCAGTGTTTATAGTGGACGAGCCGATGGCATGCTGCTGCTGCTTTTGGTGATTATATATTTGTGGCTGTCTACGTGGAGGTAACACTATACCCTGCAGTTTTAAATTAACGTTTTTGTAACCAGATGAGTAATTATAGTCTTGATTGGTTAGTTGATTCTTTTGTAGTTTAGTCATATTTTCAAAACTAAAATTTTAAGTTTTTTATGGCTGCATACAAGCTCATAATCTGGACTAAGAACTTATATTCTATTCACTCCTTGCCGGTGCAAACTAGTCGAGCCGATTTTGATTTTACTCACCGTTTAACTGTATAACATAACCCGAATACATTTAGATGTTAATGGATTGAAACTAAGGATGTGTTAAAGGGTTAAATGGGAACCGGCTAAAGGGTTAGAATGGGTTGTTCTCAAAGGTTATAAAGGGTTAGAATGGCAATGATCGGCAGTCATAAAACGAGCCTGTTGTGATTACTCAGGTCGGGGAAATAGTAGTAAAACTGTAAACCGAAAACAGCAGCACAGAATTTTTTTTTACTGGTTTTTTGACTTTTAGCGGCGACAAATGTCGTCACTAAAGGTCAAAATGTCGCCGCTAAAAGTGAACAATTATTAGCGAGGACATCTTTAGCGGCGACCAAGGGCTTTTAGCGACGGATCAATAGCGGCGACCTTTTAGCGGCGACAAGTCGCCGCTAAAGCCTTTAGCGACGACAAATGGGACTTTTAGCGACGACAAAAGTCGCCGCTAATGCTTCGTTTTCTTGTAGTGTAGGTTTCGTATAGGCATCGTATAATTAACATTAGTGTTATGATAATTAATATGAGTTTTTTTATAATTAATATTAGTGTTATTGTATTAAAAAGAGAAAACAAATATATATATATATATATACACACACACACACGCAGCATACAGGGCTAGACTGGGCGTATAGTGTGGTCCAAAAGACCATTATAGCACTGGTTTGTCCCCAGACTAGCACTAACTCAGGGGTATAATAGTCTTTTAAACAACGCCTAACCTAGCCCTGTATGCGGCGCATATTTTTATTTTTGTGTTTTCTCTTTTTAATATTAGTGTTATTAATATTAAAAAGAGAAAAAAAGATACGCCGCATACAGAGCTAGACTGGGTGTCTAGTGTGGTCCAAAAGACCATTAAAGCCCTTTTTGCCCCCAGACTAGCCCTATAGGTGTATCGTATTGTTTCGTATCGTATAGCGTAGTATAAATCTCGTATAGGCATCGTATGGGCCTATGGATGTATTATCATATCATATAGTGTATTATAGGTTTCGTATAAGTCCCCTATAGGTCTTTTATAGGCCTATAGGCGTATAAGGGTGTTGTCTCATATCCTATAGTATGGTATTGTATTGTATGGTATGGTATCGTATAGTATAGTATTGTATCGTATCGTGTATAGTATAAGTCTCGTAGAGGTACCTATAAGTCTTGTATATGCCTATAGGTCTATACGGGACCTAAACCACACTTATAGTCCTATACGAGACCTATAGTACACCTACAAGCCTACACAAGTGTTGTATCTTATCCTATGGTCTCGTATCGTTGTATCGTATAGTGTAGTATAAATCTCGTATAGGTATCGTATAATTAATATTCATTTGATTGATGTTAATATGAGTTTTTTTAATTAATATTAGTGTTATTGATATTAAAAAGAGAAAAAATATATACGTCGCATACAGGGCTAGACTAGGCGTCTAGTGTGGTCCAAAAGACCATTATAGTCCTGTTTCCCCCCACTCTAGCCCTAACTTAGGGGTATAATAGTCTTTTAAACAACCCTAGATGCTTAGTCTAGCACTGTATGCGGTGTATATTTTTAATTTTTTTTCTATTTTTAATATTAGTGTTATTGATATTAAAAAGGGAAAACAAACAAAAATAAAAATAAAAATATACGCCGCATACAGAGCTAGACTGGGCGTATACAGTGGTCCAAAAGACCATTATAGCCTTGTGTTGCCGCAGTCTAGCCCTAAATCAGGGGTTTAGTTTTCTTTTAAACAACCCTAGACACCTAGTCTAGCACTATACGTGGCGTATATTTTTATTTTTTTGTTTTCTCTTTTGAATATTAGTGTTATTGATATTAATAAGAGAAAACAATAAAAAAATAAAAATATACGCCGCATACAAGGCTAAACTGGGTGTCTAGTGTGGTCTAAATGACCATTATAGTCATGTGTTGCCCCCAATTTAGTCCTAACTCAAGGGTATAATAATCTTTTAAACAACCTTAGACGCCCAGTTTAGCCCTGTAAAAGACATGTATTTTTATTTTGGAAAACTCTCCCCATGAAGTTTAAAAATAAAATGACAAATTACAATTTTTGCCCTGAGATAACCCCAGTCTAGGCCTAACTAAGGGCTAAAATGGTAATTAACCATCTGAGAACTAGACTAGGGTGCCCCAGGCTAAAATGATAATTTGTCATTTTCTTAAGACGGGGCGTCTCACCCTATACCTGGCATAGAAGATGTATTTTTCAATATATAAAACTTTTCCGTCATTCTTTCAAAAAAAATTAATTTGTGAGTGTTCAATAACTTCTTTTTTTTAGAAAAATAAACTTCATTAAGAAACACCTCCGACCTAAACGGGTAAAAAGTCAAACAACCAACAACACCCCCGACCCAAATGGGTAAAGGGGAAAGAAATTAAAACATGTACAAAGGGTATTTACACCAATCCGCACAGCTAATATAATTATATGAAGATCTATTTTTAACCCAAATTTTTTCTGGTTAAAAACCACATCGTTTCCTTTCTTTTCATATGACCAGCAAGCTATCATAGCCATTCCATAAATGATCTTTTACGCCTTCATACCACACATAATGAACTTATGTATGTCTAAAATGTCTTTGTACTTAAAAAAAGAAAAGAGGCGGGATATTGCACCAAACTAGCCCTCAAATAAAGTATAGCTTGTATCAACTAAAATAATAGATACAATAAATCGTTTTAATTATTTTGCAAGTAGCAAAGTGAAGCCTAAGAGTTATAAATGATTAACACTATTATGACATCGATTAATATCATTAAGGCCATCCGTAGTGGGGCGTTTTTTTTTTAAATTTGAAAAAAAGAAACGTCCGGAAACGCCCCCACCCCCATTACGGTAGGCGTTATTTAAAAAAAATCAAAAATTGAACTTTGGCGTTTTAATAATAACGCTAATATGCAAAGCAAGTGGCCAATGGGAGTGTTTGCTTTTTCTTTTGCATGTGTCCAAGGTTTGACTATTCAATCACCAACTGTTTGCTTTTTTTTTGTTTTTTGTTTTTAATGATTGGAAGGGGCATTATTAGGCATTATTCCCACTACGTCACTTTTGCAATAACGCCTCATGCTGACTGGGATGACACGTGTCAGATAATGCCCTATGGTGGGGGCATTATTTTTCTTAACCACTACGGTGGTCTAACAAACGTAATAAAGCCTATTAAATTAAATTTGAGAAAGCAACTGTACTTGTGTGTATATAATGATGCATACATGTTTCATTCTTCACATAACTTGAATCTTTCCACAAGAAAAAAAAAATGAACATGATGATCAACAGGCTTCAAAGATTTGGAAGGTATAGGCAACTTCATACCATCATATCTCAAGAAACCATCAAACCATCCTCCCCAACACCTCACCCCAAAACTCATGTCCTTCCATTGGTAGATAGCATTAATCCTCACCATCATATGCCATTTGTTTTTTTCTACAAGAATTACAATTATGGTGACATCAACATCCTAAAGAAGTCACTATCACAGTGTTTAACACAATACTACCCGTTCGCGGGTAGGTTGTTATCCCCCTTTGCGGGTCACGTCAATTGTACCGATGAGGGAGTTGAGTTCGTGGAAGTTTCTCATGATAGCCGACTAGATGACTTCATTCTTAAGAAAGAGGAGGGCAAAAGCCTACGACAACTTCTTCCTAACATTAGCCAGACCAGCCCTAACTTGGTAGAGATCCAACTGAACCATTTCACGGGTGGTGGAGTGGCCATGGTCGTATCCACATCGCACAAGGTCGCAGACGCCTTCACAATGCTAACCTTTGTTAGGCAATGGGCCGCAGTTACACGTGGTGGATCACCGATCAAACCATATTTCATTTCTTCGCCTACAAGTCACAGTAATGTTAAAATGCCTGATGTTGCATATAAGACCATAAGTGAAGTTAAGTATGCAACAAGGAGATTGGTGTTTCCTAACTCGAAACTAAACGAACTCAAAAAGAAGGTTATCTCCATGGGCATATCTGTAACGAACCCCCCGAGCAATGGTCCATCGCGAGTAGAGGTATTAACTTCACTAATATTTAAATGCGCGGTGGATGCAGCCACAACCAATACAGGTTTCTTTAGACCATCAAGCTTGTTTCATTTAGTGAATATGCGAAACAAAATCTTCAAGAATGATCCTGAGAAAGTTGGAGGCAACATAATCACAATGGTGCATGAAAAGATGACTGATTCACGTGAAATTACGCTGAATGAGGTGGTTTCTAAGCTAAGGAAAGGGAAAATGGAGATTAAAGAAAGAAATGTGGAAGAGATAGGTGAAAGATGGGAAAACATATATTCAGTGTTAGGAGCTGACCCAAATCTACAGATATATTATATGACCAGCATATGTGGTTTTCCTACTTACGATGTGGATTTTGGGTGGGGCAAACCGGTACACGTGATGTTTGAAGTTCCAGAAGAGGATAACAAGATTGTTGTGTTCATTGACACCCCACATAATGATGGTATTGAAGCAACACTGCACCTTCCAGAAAAAGATATGGTGATACTTGAACAAGACAAAGAGCTTCTTGAATATGTTGACGGTTAAAATGCATGTTTAGTTTTTGGCATCGTCTTTTCCAATGATAATAAATAAATAATATGTATGGATGACTTGTTAAGATGATCACACAAACATTTACGACCTTGAATAAAGATGAATATGGCAATGTATGAATTTTTTATTGAATCAATTAAATATGGCAATATATGAATTTTTTTGAGATATTCATAGAATTATAATTCTTCAACATTCACACTACTAAACAAATCAGAGTTACCGACTGGAAAATCAAAAAAGAAACATTAAACTCATTAGTCTGGTGGGAGATCGCTACTGGTGGTCCTTCCATCCTTGGTTATTCGTTAATATGAGATTGCACTTATAACACTTCCAGCTATTCTTTTCAGGCGATTGTTTTTTTTTTACAATGTAAAGAGCGATCTTTATTAAATGTGGTTTCTTTATCTAGGCTCGTTGATTACATATGGTATTTTACGTACAATATCAATGAATGAATGATGAAACTCGGATGGTATCATGTAAGCGTACCGCCAATGTATGTGATCTCATTTACAGTGGCAGATCCCAAAATGTTTTTGCACAAAGCGGAAAAATTTGTTTGGTCAAAATGGGTTAAAGATCGAACTACAGCAAATCAAAACCAAATTTGCTGTTTCATTTAATAGTCAATCTACACAAGCATCGTACACGAAATGATTAAAACATGAATGAATGGTCACTTTCTAGATCAATAAAAGGGAGTAGTAACTTGACTTTGTAAAACTGTAAATAAATCATAAGTTTGATGGAACCTCATGCTTTGACTTTACCCCGAACTCCAAATTGCCCCCTTCCGGACTTCATAAAAAATGTAGTGCCTTGTGCACCTTCGAGATTTCTTAAACAAGGTAACGGGCGTTATACTAACACTTTTGGTAGAAAAATATGTGAAGTGGCTTGGCTTACAGGCGCCAAGGCCCCCCACCTATTGAAATGTATTCGGCCCTGCCCACTTATGTCAACGTTCATACGATGGAGATCTGAACTCAACATCAATTAGTATGATCTATGCTTGTGATGCAAAAAAAAAAAGGTTTCTGATCCGAACTGGCCAACCTAACCTGAACCAGTTTCGCTTCCAAACAGGTCATATCTCAAACCGGTCTCTAACCTATCCAGCCCACCAGTTTCAACCCACTTTCCCTCCTCTTGCATTGAACCAGACTTGAACCGGTTTGGAACTAACCCCAAATAAAAGGGTTTGGAACTGGTTCTAGTTGTGGAGATTTTACTAGTCTCTATCTAACGACTTTCTAGCCATTTGGAGTCGTTGTTTGACCTTTTTCTTCACCCAAAAATGACCATTTTGCCATCTTATGTTAGTATAAATATGTAGTGGGTAACTGGGTATATTGGTCTGATCAACCCTCAAAGACAAAAAAAACGTACTAAAAACACAAAACCACTCTCGCCTCGTATATGTTTCAGTATGGCATCACAAATTGCTCACTCGCAATCATCCATTGGTGATGTTGGTGCATCCTCAAAGCCCAAAGGAGCTAAGTGTTGAGAGGATTCTAGAAACAACTCGAAACCTGAAGTTTGGGGGAATCCGAGGGTTATATTTTGTGTCTAATGACGAATGACACTCAAAAGGGTTGTTGCAAAAGTATGGATCCTTTTTCCAACCAAACCTAAACTCGACTTTGAAGAACCACATGGACAAGTATTGCAAGGATTTTAAAGAAAATACATCGGAAAGGGGTGAAGAATCAATGGATAATGAAGGCCGCATTTTGATTTACATCTTTAATAAGGTTCAAGATCGAATGGCAAAGTTTGTGATTCAAGATGGTTTGTCGTTCGACCACCGCCATAACTCTCACTTGACAAAGATGTTTCGAGATACGCTGCATCCTCGTTACAAACACGTAAAGTCATACTACTCTAAGACGCTATTGTATGAAAATGTGGAAACAAGGAAACAAAGATTAATTTTTTATTTTCTGAAAATTTACAAATCGGTGTGAACTTAACTATTGATATTTTGTCGGCTCCACATGCTTTACCAGAATCGTGTATTTGCGTCATATATTGAATGCATCGACAATTTACATGTGTTAGGATCTGAGTTTTCACTTATGTGTTTTAGATAAACAAATAGTCTTCATAGGAAAATCCACTTTATCATAATCTGGTTTCTTGGGAGTGAATGATCTTTCTCTTTTAGGATTTCAAGCTTTTTGTAGTTTTGAGTGATTGTTGATTCATCCCATCTGGCCATGGATCTAAGTATCCCAAAATTTGCAGCAACCATTTCTTCCTCCATCCTCTTCAACTGCAGAGCTTTTCTACCATTGGGCCTTTTGCCTGCTTTCTAGTTGGGAGTTGTGGGTTTGAGTTCTGGATTTAATTTCAACTTTTCAATCCTTAGAATTTCATCTAATAAGGATTTGGTTAACCATCCTGAGAATTGACCCTTGGTTGCTTTGTATGGCTTGTTTTTCATGATATGGGTCAGATAATCTTTTCTTATTGTATTTTTGAGGTCAGGATCAGTGATTGGAGCATGTGATAGTTGATTACACATGTATTTTTCATGATATAGTCTTCCAATGCATTCAGTTTCCTAGGTTTCTCAGACATGATGAATTATATTTGCTTATCATCCTTCCCTTTTCTTTTCTGTAGATCTATCCTTTCAACCTGTTCATTTTGAGCTTCAAATATTTTTTTGACAATGGTTGGCTTTGGAAAGTTTTGTAGAGTTGGGAAAGTGAGTTGACTGACATCAGATGTGAAGTAGAAGGACTGTATTCTTGTATTGGTGGTAAACTCCAGTGGATGTGCAAAAGTGTTTATGGCAGTTGTGGTTGAAGGGACTGGTATAGGTTATGATGTGGAAATGGATGTGGAAGTGATGGTGAGTTGGTTAGTGGTAGATAGTAGTGATGATGTGGTTTTGATGGGTGAGGTTACAAGAATTACTTAATCATCATCTTGGATAATGAATTTTGCTTTTCTGGTCCTGGTTTGTGGTGTGGGTGTTTTTCTTGGTGGTGATCAGATTTGTGTTGGTAATTTTCTTTTTCTAATAAGAAGACCAGCAGGGGCCTTTTGGGGCATAGGCTTAACTAGTTCTGGAATTATGGTAAGCGTTGTTGTGGATATAACATCTGGTGTCTCCTTTGTATGGCAACAGTTGTTTGGAAAGGAAGATCAGTGTTTTGAGTTTTAGTGGTGGTGGTGGTTTGAGTTGTTAGAATAGTGGTTGTGGAGATAGAGCTTTGTTCCTGTTTTAACAGTTCTTCTTACTTGTCTTGAATGTTGTCTTCTTTTAAGCACCTCTGTTGAAGAACCCATGTTTTGTTCAATTCTCTGCTATTCAATTGTCTCTTAGACTGCAAGTGCATCCTTTGCTCCCCTTGTATCTTTTCTTTTCTTCTCTTCAATGGCAGCTTCTTTGGCATTTTTGGCAATAGATAAATCAAGCCTCTTTAGCACTTTCTTAATCTGAGGAGGAAGCTTTCTTATACCTTTTGCACTCTCCCCCGTTTTGTCATCATCATCAGGATACCTGGGTTTTGGAGTAGAGCAAGTGGATTGAAGGAGGTGATCTTTGATGGCTTTAATTTCTGCTTTTGTATCTTTGTACCTTGCATCAACCATATTCCTAATCAACTCCATATGCATATTGTGGGTGGCATCAGCAGATTGCTTCTAAAGTTGTAGGTACATTTGTGCATGAATCCACATTTCTTTTGCAATCATTGCATTTATAGGAGGAACTCTTAAGTTTTAAACCAAGATCTTTAGCATATCTTTTATCTCATCAACTGAAAACTCTATCTTGGTTACTCTATCCATCAATTCTTGGTATCTTAACCCATCACCTAAATTAATATGATCATCTAGATTCCCACCAGAGGTGGTTATATTTGGTTTTGAACCAAATGCCCCTTGTTCTTGGTTCTAGGGACTTTCAACTTATAAAGAGTGTACTATTGTAGACTCAACAATTGTTGCCTTCAAGGAGATCTCAGCTATGTAACCACTGTTCACCTATGAGACTGTTGTCCTAATAGTTATAGTGGCTGCCTCACTTGAAAAACCTCCAAGTGTCACTTGTGACACAAGGGGTGTACCCCCCCCCCCCTCTGCTTATGGGTTAGCAAAGAGATCTAAACTTGCATAGTCACTTGTTGGAGTGTGCTCTCAGTGATGAGTCTGCAATTGCTTCAAGCAACATGTTAATTGATGGAATATATTTATGGGTGGTGGAGTAGAAAAAGAAGTGGCCCTGGGAGAAGTGCTTGAGAATTGATGTTCAAGTGAATCATCTTACTCATTTTGTGGTTGGCATGTGCTTACAACACTATCCTTTTGTGAGGATAAGTGAGGAGTTTGGATGAGTAAAGATGTTTGCATCTATTGTGAGGAAGTAACTGCAGATGTTGTCTATATTTGTGTTACAGCAGACTCCTCTGGTATCTCAACATCCGGAGTTACCATTTTGGTTCCTTTGGATTTAGGGGAAGGAAGAGATGTGGTTTGTGTGAAAATAGATGGTGTTGGTGTCCATTTTGACAAGATATGGAAGGTAGTTGTGTGGTGATTTTAGATTGAGAGCCATGATCGATGATTGTGGGATTGTGATTTGAGAGTTTTTCTCTTTGTGGAAATCTTAATTGTTGATTTTGAGAACGGTAAGTGAAAGCTCTGTTAATTTGGGGGGTTTTACACGGTTTATGGAACATTGATGATGACGTGGCCAATGGTTACTTTTGAATGACGTGGCATACCTTTGTTTATGTAAAGCAGAACTCTGTTTTCAAAGGTCTGTTTACTAGAGTCCGGCCCTACTAAGAAAACCTTTTTGTGAAGTAATGAAACCTCTGCTTTGGTGAATGTTTGTTTTAGGTTTTGAAACCTATGTTTGTTGTAAACAGATGTTAGGATGGAAAACAGTGGGCATATAAGAAACATATGTTTTAGAGTCATTGTTGGATGTAAACAACAGTTTTGAAAAACCGTGGTTACTTTTGTAAACGGTAGCTGACTTTTGTCTAACAGACTTTTGAACAACTAAAACAGTGGTTTTACTCTTTTGAACAAAATTTTTGTTTTTGATGATTTAGAGCAATCTTTCTAATGATTTAAACAAACTTTTGGTATTTTTCTAAAACCATATTAATGTTTTTATTGAAAGAGCTGAAAATTTTCTTTTCAAACCATGTTTATCATCCCAATTTTAGAGATTAGACTTTCAAAATTAGATGTATCTAAAGCTTTTGTAAGAACATCTGCTAGCTAATCTTCAGTGGGAACATGTTGGAGAGAAATCAAACCCTTTCCGTAACAATCTCTTACAAAGTGATGATGGATGTCAATATGCTTTGTTTTGGAATGTGACATAGGATTCTTGATGATGTGTTCAGTTGCTTGACTATTCAATTTTAATGGTGTCTTTAGAGAAGTTATACTAATATCAAGCAATTGGTTTTCAAGCCATAGAAGTTGGGTTATGCAGCTTGCAGTAGCAATATACTCTACTTCTGCTATAGAGTTTGAGACTGCTGTTTGTTTTTTTGCTTTGCCAAGAAACCAAGGCATTGCCAACGAATTGGCACCCTCCTGATGTGGAATTTCTTGTCGTGTGGCAACTAACAAAATCATTATTTGAATAACCTGAAAGCTCAAAGTTTCCATTAGCTAAATACCAGATACCAAGTGTGGGTGCACCTTTAAGATATCTAAATATACTTTTACAGCTATTAAATGAGACTTCCTAAGTGATGCTTGGTATCTAGCACAGACACATGTTGCAAACATAATATCAGGTCTTGATGAAGTTTAGTATGTCAAGGACCCAATCATACATCTATAAAGAGTCTGATCTACCAAGTCATCTTTTTCATCAGAAATGAATGGTTTACTTGTACATGGGAGTGCTGCATGGTTTACTGTAACACCCCGAAAATGGGTTTGGTAATCAAACCACGTTAATATTTATGAACGGGTAAAATACCGTTAGTGGTAAAATTAACCCGGTAAATATTAGGATTTAAATAATTAAATCTAATATTAAATAAAAAGAGAATAAAAGTTTTGAGAAAAACAAAGCTTATGACAGGCCGACTTAGCCGGACTTAAATAAGACGGGTTATAACTCTCGGAATCCAATAAGTTAACTATGAATAATAATAACCTAGTTAGAAGAGAAGTCTTTTAGTGACATACTAGTGGGTTAAAACACTAAAAATAAAAACCTAATGATAGTAGAGGGGCCAAACTTGTTAAACTTGAAACTAGGTTTAATTAAAACAAAATAAAATACACCAAACACACACAAAAGTGTGTGTCTGGTCGATTGAAGAAGAGGGCGACCAAGGAAAAACCCCACAACCCTAGTTCATGCTTAATCTCTCAAATTGAAGGCCAAAATCGATCCTAAATCAAAATCCGAGCACGAATTAGTGATCTTAACTGAAAAAGGAGTCACAAGGTATGTAAATTTCAAGAGAAATCTCTAGTTGAAATTCTGAGTAAACATAGAGAACTCGAAAATTGTTGATGCATGCTTGTTATATGGATGAAATAGGAACATTGTAGTGTTTAGTAGTAAACCCCAGACAAGTATATATTGAAATCATGCTTAGCTTAAGTAAATTCAGATTTTGTTGATGCTAAATTCATGTATGAGATGTTTTTAGGGTTTTGATTGCTAAAGATAGTGTTATGATGTCAAGAACATGCTTAAATTGAAAGCTGAATTCAATACAGCTCCTGATCAGAATTTACAGCCGACTTGTATTGGCTGTAACCAAGACAAAACTTGACAAAAACATGTGTTTCTTGTGTCTAAAATGTAATTCCAGAAAATATCTTTAAAACCCCACTGGAATCGCATTTTTTTGACGAAAATTGAGCGTTTTATGAATTTTCCGTATTGAAGGTTCAAGCTGTGTTTTCTGGCAGAATTTGCAGCCCATTACGAATGTCATAACTCAATTTAGGAATTTAGTTATGACCTCAAATTTTTACTGTAGAAAGTTTTAAGTGATTACAAAAATCGTCAATTGGAATTTCGTCAATCGGATAAACGAAGAATTTTAAATTAATTTTTCCGTAAGCTGCAGTCAGAAGTGACGAATCTAATTGCAACTTAGTAAATGATTTTTTACGAATTTTTGGTAAAGAGTTAAATCTTGAAGTTTTAACACAAGGCCTAACCCTCTGAGAGGTACGCCACATAAAAAAATCATAATTTTTGAAGACTTGTAAACAAGTTAAACAAGTCACCAAAAACAGCCCATTTTCAGTGATATGAAATGCCTAAATGAAATCGCGGCCTACTAGTTAGTATGTAAAATTTGATTTCGTTAAGAGTTCGGATGAAATATGCCTAAGTGAGTTCATTGAACCAAATGTGAATTTGAATATGTTGATAATCAATTGACTTTTAAAAAAGTCAAACCGACCAATGATTAGATCGAATGATAATTTTGATATGGTCGAATGATAAATTCGACATAAAACCCGTAGGATGGAATAGTCGTAAATGATTATGACTAATCTAACCGTCTTACGAATTGGGATGATGGTAGTTTGACTCTAGACAAGCTAGATGAAGACTTGGGAAAGAAGCGGGTCAAACGGATCGAGTACGCGGAAAAAAAGCATAACCGAATGCAAGGTAAGTGAAACTTACACTTTTTGTAGAATATGTGTTTGTTCTAGAAGTTTTTTATACTATTAAGATGATATTCATGATATGGCTCCGACACGAAACGATAGGGGTCGGAGCATATCTAATGATGAAAAACTATGTTTTATGATAAAGAGGCAAAATGGTCATGAAGTGACATAAATAAAAATGGGTTTTCGAACGGCTACTTTATAAGTAAGCCTAAACGAGTAAAAAGGAAACTGTGATTAAGTCACGAACAAATAGGTAAAAGTTGAAATATAGAACAACACTAAGCGAGATAAGTCATGTAGGGCTAAATGCGTAAGAAAAAAAAGGTTTAAGAGACATAGCTAAAGAGATGAGAAATCTGAATTTAGTTATTTAATGAAATGGAAAATAGATACCATTCCAATATAAGCGCAAAGTGTTTTAAATCGTTTAGACCAAACGGGTCAAATGGTAATGTAGATACCATTTGACAAATAATGACTAATAAGTGCTTGTCGAGTCTTATGCGCACAGGATAAAATGGTTATGATTTAGCGGTGCTATGAATTAGCATATTATGGACGCAAGGTCTTAAACGGGTCAATATGTTGATTCGAGCCAGGTACGCCTATTTTGTATTGTAGTTAGAAGCGATATCGTGGTCAATTATTGGTGAAAGCCCTTCGTCGCAAAATGAAGGATTAAAATTGACCAAAAAGTCATTGAGTGGTAAATAGGGAAAAACAACCTTTAAGAGTTGTTTAGAAATAAGCGTTTTGTTTAATCGAGTCCTTGGGATGTGTCTAAAATGGAGATAGGGTGTAAGCTAAAAGAAGCGTGAGTTAAGCTTAAAAGTGTTAAATACCCCGTAACGGGTCAAAATGAGTAGATATGCAAAACGGGTTAAGATTTGCATAAGAACCCGTAATTTGAACCCTGAATATTAGTAAACTGATATAATGTGATTTGCATGACATTTTGAAGGTAATTAACAAGTTTGTTTGATTAAATCGTAAACGGGTCAAAAGTGTTGAAAAGGGATTTCAAGCCGAGAGCTTGAAATCTGAATTTTTGAAGTAGTTCAATATCAGGTATTGACTCCATGAGATGGAGAATTAAATTACGAACGCGTAGGAAAAAGAATCGTGCAAAACGGATTAGTAGAATGAAAGTTATGGCATTTTGAAGTTTAGAGTTTGATCAAAACTAGTGCTGGGCAGGAAATGCAGGTCCAGATACGGACCTGCTGGAAAAGAGCTTCCCCCGCGCCACGCAAGGGACCACCTGAAACCGGGCGCGACACGCGACAGGCGTCATGGCACGCGAAAGAACGAGTTGAGCCTCTCGCGTGGCGCGAGAGGCATAAATCTGAGAAATTATTTTTGTTTTGTTGTTTGATGCGATGTACAGGTTTTAAGCTATTATTTAAGCATCGAAACTAACTTTTAGGTTGGTTTCGATCATAGGTTAATTTTAAGAGTTTCCGTAGGACGATCAAGCTCAACGGAGAACCGAACACGGATAAGATAAAAGCTTCCGCACGTCGTTTCGTCGTAACTTTTAAACGACGAACTCAATTATGTTATGTTGTATTATTTTAAAATTTATAGTTTAAACAAACCCGTATTTTACAAAGTATATGTAGTCATAATTACGTGTTGTTTGTCGTATACTTTACGGAAACCATTAAATAATGAGTAAGAGTGTTACAAGTTGGTAATCAGAGCTCATGGTTAAAGAATAAAGTGTGATCGGTTCGAGGCTTGATCGCAAATCCGGTAAGTACATGTATCTTAATGGTTTAACATGTTAAAGTGTTGTAAACAACACATAGGGTTATCGCGTAATACACGCTACCCCAATTAAAATGATTGATGCAGTTAACGAAATTACGTGCATTGACACGTATAGTAAAAAGCCTTGTCTTACAATACGGGCGTTTATAAGTGTCGAAATTACTAACTTTTGTAAATGTTTAGTTGAAGGACACTCGCATCTGAAGATGACGAGAGTTGAACGAATTGTAGATATGACGGTGGAACGGTCCGAGGTATGACAAGCTAAGCACACTCATTGAGGACCTAAATTGCGTGATGATCGCGAACAAAGTTCACGGCAAGAGAAGCCCGTTAGGGCAAGCATTACCAGGTGCACGCTTTTAAATTTAATCGCATAAGTAGTAATATGCAACAAACACGTAGGGGATAACAGTTGCATATATCTGATAAAACCTGAATAGGATATCTATTCAGGATGATGTTTCTAAGAGAAGTTTAATAGAAACATGCGTTATTCATGATAATGAATATCAAAACTATAATAGGAATAGTTCATATGAAAACTTGGACGGGGGTAATTATCCAAGTGGAAAACTCTCAATATAATGCTATTGAGAAAAGTAGCGATCCCATTAACAAATGTGATTATATAATAGTTCGATAGAAAAGAAAAACATTTTATATGTTCAAATGTAAAACTAGTAAAACTAATGATTGTTGTTTTGCAGTTAAATAAAGTTTTACTAAATGAAATCAGAGATATGAAATAAATAGAGGCATTACTTACATAGGGTGTGATGTGAAAGCTATAAAAAGGTCATGTGTATCATGTGCTGATCGCTTACTCTGGCCAAGTAAGTAGTGGCATATGATACCATGAGCTTCTTGTAGCAGACACATTTACGTCCGATGTAGTAAGGGCGGGGTGAATGGGACTAATTTAAAAGGTACCTAAATAAATCAAATAAGCAAGATGTTTGATAATAAACGTAGATGCAAGTCAGATGACGGAAGCGTATTACGTTAGAATGAAGAGCCCGAGAGAAGGGACAAGGATCAAAGTAAAAGAAAATACAGACCATCCAATAGGAATGCTAAGGCATAAGGATAACATTTTGACTGTCATAAGTGATGAATTCTCACACAAACAAGTCAAACAAATTTAATAATGGGTGACACTTGCTAATGTAAGTAAGCGCAAATCGAATAAATAAAAGCGCGGAATATTAAGACAAAAGAACCCGGGTAATGGGTTGTAAAGGAGTATAAGTATGAACTGGGTAACGGTAAGCGTAGGACAAACCGACGTGTAAATGACGTTAGAAGTCGTAAAGTCGGAAAGATAGTCCGAAAGACTACAAATGAAACCTTAGACTACAGTCAAGGTCAACTAAAGTTCAAAAGCAAAATTAAATGATTCCAAACATAACAAGGGATGCTTTAAAGCTATATATGTGTAAATATACATTTGAATATAGACGTGAATAAAAGATGATCTATGATCATAACCTATGGGATAAAACGTAGTGATAAGGTCTACGGGACCAAGGAGACCGTTGGGTCATAAATAGAAAGAAAAGAATTGTTGGGTCTCACCTTAAAAAGGTGACACATATAAAGAAATAGCCTATGAGGCTAAGTGAAGAAACCTACGGGTCAATATTGTAAAGCGAGGAAAATGGTTGCAATTTCCTGCGTAAAATAATAACGAAAAGTAACGCTAGCATAAAAGCGATGGGTTTCGCTAAGTTAATCGAACGGGTTAAAGCGAAGAGATCACGAAGAGCCTGGTTAACAAAAGTGAGGAATTTCACTAAAACATTTAAACGGGCTTAAATGACAAAAGAATTCACAATTATTTAAATTGTGTTACGTCACAAAAAGGGCGAAGTCATCACCGAAATGACAACGGAAGGGGGATAAATCCATTAGACATAAATTCCTTGAAATTGACATAAGTTAAAGAGAAAACGTTAAACTAAAATTCAGTTTTAGTAAGAAACAACGTTTTAACAAATATGAATACTATGAGACGAACTCGGAAATAGTTAATATTAAAGGATATAGGTTTTAACGCCGATAGGCGTGAAACGATACATTTGAAAGATAGATTTTCGACAATGAAAAGTCGACATAGACTTAAACAAGATGTGATGTGAATACGGTCACTAAAAGTGACATAGAATTTAACCACGTTGTAACGTGAGTTGCGAGATATGAAATCAGAAATACGCAAAAGGCCGGGATGGCAATATGATATACCCGAGTAACGGAGTATAAAATGACGGCGACAAATCAGTCTAGCCGGTAAAAACCATTCGAAGTCAAAATTGTGTTACGACTTACGCAAGGCGCTTGTCAATATAAAATTAGTTAGAAGTAAAAATGTCGAATAATAAATACGACCGAGTAATCAGATGACAACTCGGTCAAATAAGTGACCAGAATAAGAAATACAAGCTGAAGGTAATGGCCTACGAGGCCTTACACGTAAAAGGCGCATATGCCTTAAAACTAAAAACACAATGTGACAACTCGAGTTTCCAAGATTCCACTTTCGCATTTATTGCACATTAACTGTTTAGTTGTTTGATTGGTTGCCTTGTAATTGTACACGTTGGATTATAAGTTGAGATGGTTGTTTGATATATTATGTGTTTAATATAAGTAAAGTGTTTGGTTGCATGAACATGAACTTGTAAACTGTTTAAGATTAGAACTACCCGACGAAACAAAGTGTTTCACCATTAACCACTCCGACGAAACATGAGTGTTTCGCCATAAGTCACCTCGACGAAACAAAGTGTGTTTCGTCACACATATCTCGACGAAACAAGTGTGTTTCGCCGGCCCAGTGATTCACCGAGGCCCATTAAGGGCCCAATACGTCTTTACGAGTATTTGTTGCGTGAAACTGTTACACTCGACATTCTTTTGGCAAAGCGAAACCCTAGAACCTCTCCACTCTCCTGCGGCAGCCATCACCTCTTACCATCATCTCTTTAGGAGATTCTTGTGTTTCATCTTAACTGGTTAGTCACGTTTATTGATTCGATCTGCCTGCAACGTTATGTGTAAATTGATATTATAGTAAAACAATGATTTCTGAATGGTTTTGACTATGATTGATGATATTTTTGAGAGTTGATGATTCTGTTGTATATGATTGGATTGATTTGGTTCATCGTCCACGATTTGATTTGATGTTATATCATAAATCATTCAGATTTGGTCTAATGTTATGAATGATACGGTTTGTGCCACTGTTCATGATCGATGTTGATAGTTATGAGATTAAGATATCATGTAACTGATTGTTATGGTATGATTAGGGCTTATGCTAGACGTGGTGTGCCCTGATGAATGATTATGAATGATCTCTCTATGATTACTGTGTTGCATGTTTTCCGTATGATGATGACGGCAGTTAGGGTTTGTGTGATTTACGTAACTGTTATGTGACGTAACTGATGCCTCCACAAAACGCTGATGTCGACGAAACGTTGATGTGTTTCGTCAACATTAGTCACGGCGAAACAAGGGAGTTTCGCCTAGGGTAATCATGACGAAACAGAGGGTGTTTCGTCGAAGGGGTTCACGGCGAAACAAAGTGTGTTTCGCCGAGTTAGAAAACTGCACTGTAACTAAGTTATTTCTGTTAAAAGTTAACTGGGTCAGTCATATTTCGTTAAATGTAACTCATGTGATTATGCGATTAACTGTTGAATCCTATGAGCCGATTGTTCTTAGTCGATACTGTATGATCATGAATGATACATGAGCTATGTGGATGTGAACTGATTGTGAATACATGCATAACTATAGGATTGGATTGAATTATTTGTGAGCGAGTAATAATCTTTCCGAGCAAACCAAGGTGAGTTTACACTCTTTCCAAGGCATGGGATTCCCAAGGGTTGGGAATGGGTAAATGAACTATACGGTAAATACGACCATCCTCAGTGGGTAGGATGCCAAGATTACACACTGGACCAAATCTCTATCATTGAAGTCCCTCATTATATCGACTTAATCGCCGAGGCCTATGGCGAGCGGGTCATTAGTTGATAGCACTATTAGGTTTAACAAACCTCACACCGTGTCGTTCGAACGGGCGTGTACTAATGGACTATGGGCAAAGGGTCAATGCTGATAGACATTGACTTAGGGCACCTCTTACATTTTCGTAGCAGTCGATACACACGGTCTAGTAACACATGGGAAGCCCCCACTAATCTTCGCACACATATCTGGGAGACCGCGATACGAATTAATACGATACATGGTTTACAAAACGAACATATGATTTACGAAATGAATACTATAACTAAACAACCAACTGTGAACTCGCTCAACTTTGTTGTTAACTGCTGTTACATGCCTTGCAGGTCATTAGGTACTCATGTAGCTTGCACAGGGAGGCGCGGTCGTTGTGGGACATGGCAGCGTGTGCCATGCTAAAAACATTACTTTATTTCGTACTTAATACTTACATTGGGTTTTACAATTATGCTTCCGCTAAACACCTAACTATGTTTTTGATTTGAAACACCTTTCATATTGTGTCGTTGAATTTTACTTATTACTTGTTATGTTCAATATGATTGGTGGCTTGATCCTGGTCAGTCACGCCTGCATGCAGTGATACCCCGCGAGTGGATTTTGGGGGTGTGACAGATTGGTATCAGAGCCATTGGTTATAGAGAACTTGGTTTTAATAAAAGGAAAAAGTTTTTGTTAAAACCAGACTATAACCAGAAAAGTGCTCAACGATCCACAACGACGCTTCGCTCCACGTGCAAGACTCAACACTATAGGTGATACTATTCATGTTTACATTACCTACTTGTTAGATACATACTACATTGCTCATGGTATGCTTAGATAACATAGCAACTACTATTTGAAAACCTTGTTTGCTCACACTCTTCTGTCATTCCACACTTGCGTATTGATACGACGCACTTCTCATTTGTGTTCTCTTACTTGTGAAGATCATGAGTGGACACGTTAATATGACTCAAGCCCAGCTGATGGCTTTGATCAATGAACAAGTTGTTGCGGCACTTGCAGCCGCTCAAGCAGGAGGTATACCCTGCAGTCGTAACTCACTCTAGGATCTTTAGATCCTACACCCCTAAACCAACTCTTGTGTTTAACCTTGTCCTGTTCTTATACACAACAGGTCAACACGCTCAGCCACCTGTATGCACCTTCAAGACTTTCATGGACTGTCATCCTAGCACATTCAGTGGCACTGAAGGAGCCGTTGGACTCCTCCTTTGGTTTGAGAAGCTCGAGTCCGTCTTTGAGATGTGTGAATGCCCTGAGGCTCGCAGGGTGTAGTATGCCACTGGTACTCTCGAAGGCATTGCGCTGACTTGGTGGAATGCACAAGTACAAATGCTGGGGTTGGCGGCTGCTAATGCCACCCCATGGAACGATTTCAAAGAATTGATTAAGCGGGAATACTGCACTCGTGATGACATCCACAAGTTGGAAGTGGAGTTCTTTAACCTGAAGATGACAGGGTCAGAAATAGAGGCGTATACGAAAAGGTCAAACGAGCTGGCCATCTTGTGTCCAACTATGGTGGATCCTCCCATCAAGCGTATTGAGCTGTACCTCAGAGGTCTAGTACCAGAAATTCAAAGCCATGTGACATCGGCCAACCTTGCTACCATCCAGGATATTACTCGTCTTGCTCATCGTCTCACAGACCAGGCACTGGAACAGAACAGGCTGCCTAAGGTATCGGTGTTACTGCTACTACTAGTTCTACTACTCCTAGTGATAACAAGCGAAAATGGGATGGAGCCTCAAGCAAGGGTTCGACTTTGGTTCAGTCCCAGGCATAGCAGCGAAAGATTGATGACTATCAGAGCCCTGGTCAGCAGTCTTCTGGTAGTCAAAGGCAGGGGGGATATCGAGGAAACCTCCCGAAGTGCAACACATGCAACAGGCACCACAATGGTCAGTGCAACAGGGGTCGTTATCAGAGATGTCTCAAGATGGGTCATGAAGCTAAGGATTGCAGGAGCTCACGACCTACGAACCAGAACCAGCAACAACAACCACCAGCTCCACAGAACCAGCAGCAGCAACAACAGCGAGGCAACAGGGGATGTTTTCAGTGTGGTGCTGAAGGCCACTTCAAGCGGGACTGCCCCCAGTTAAATCAAAATCAGAACAACAACAATAATCAGGGCAATGGGAACAACAATGGGGGAAACAATAATGACAACGGTGCTAGGGGTCGTGCGTTCGTGCTGGGGCAGGGTGAAGCAAGGAATGATCCTAATGTGGTGATGGGTAAGTTCCTTCTCGATGACTTTTATGTTACTGTTTTATTTGATTCGGGTGCGGATACCAGTTATATGTCTCTGAAAGTTTGTCAAATGCTCAAGCGCACACCAACACTTTTGAACACCAATCATGTCGTAGAGTTAGCAAATGGTAAAAATCTAGAGGCCACACACATAGTTCAGGGTTGTAATCTTATCCTCGTTGGTCAGACTTTCTCTATCGACCTCATACCTATAGCTCTGGGTAGTTTCGACCTCGTTATTAGGATGGATTGGTTATCCCAACAGCAAGCAGAGATCCTATGCAAGGAGAAGATTATTCGTATTCCCCGTTCTGGTAAAGAACCTCTCGAAGTTCAAGGCGACAAGAGTGGTGCTGTGGTAGACATCATCTCCTTTCTTATGGCCCAGAAGTGTTTACGAAAGGGCCACACCGCTATTTTGGCACTTGTTACTGACGCATCAACGAAAGAGAAGAGATTCGAGGATATTCCAGTAGTACGCGACTTTCCTCAAGTGTTTCCTGAAGATTTACCTGGGCTACCGCCTCATCGCCAGGTCGAATTTCAGATCGAGCTAGCTCCTGGAGCAGTGCCCATAGCTCGAGCACCGTATCGTTTAGCTCCATCAGAACTAGATTAACTGTCCACGCAATTGCAAGAACTCTTGGATAAGGGTTTCATTCGTCCTAGCTCTTCGCCTTGGGGAGCTCCAGTATTGTTTGTGAAGAAGAAAGACGGTACCTTCCGTATGTGCATAGATTACCGCAAACTCAACAAGGTGACCGTGAAAAATCGCTATCCTCTTCCACGCATCGATGATTTGTTCGACCAGCTGCAAGGGTCGAGCTACTACTCAAAGATTGATCTGAGGTCAGGATACCATCAACGGAGAGTCCGGGACGAGGACGTCTCCAAAACAGCATTCAGAACTCGCTACGGCCACTACGAGTTTCTGGTCATGCCATTCGGATTAACAAACGGGCCTGCAGTCTTCATGGATCTTATGAACAGAGTGTGCAAGCCTTACTTGGATAAGTTCGTTATAGTTTTCATCGACGACATCCTGATCTACTCTAAGAGTCAGGAGGAACATGAACAACGTCTACGGCTTATTTTGGAACTCCTTCGAACATAACAGTTATACACCAAGTTTTCGAAATGCGACTTCTGGCTTCGTGAAGTCCACTTTCTAGGCCACGTGGTAAACAAGGACGAGATTCATGTGGATCCATCCAAGGAAGACTCGATCAGGAACTGGCCTGCACCGCGTACACCAACGAAAATTCGCCAATTCTTGGGTTTGGCAGGTTACTACAGGAGGTTCATCAAAGACTTCTCGAAGATTGCATAGCTGCTTACACTACTGACACAGAAGGGTGTTACCTATCGTTGGGGTAATACACAGGAAGCAGCTTTTCAGCACTTAAAGGATAGGCTATGTAGCGCACCTATTCTCTCATTACCTGAAGGCACGGATGATTTCGTGGTTTATTGTGACGCATCAATACAGGGTCTTGGTTGTGTATTGATGCAACGGTATAAAGTCATTGCTTACGCTTCACGCCAACTTAAGATTCATGAAAAGAACTATACTACCCACGATTTAGAGCTGGGAGCTGTTGTTTTCGCGTTTAAGATATGGAGACATTACCTGTACGGTACCAAGTGCACCATCAACACCGATCACAGGAGTCTCGAGCATATCTTCAAGAAAAAGGAGTTGAACATGCGACAACGTAGATGGGTCGAGCTTTTGAATGATTACGAATGTGCCATTAAGTACCATCCGGGCAAAGCCAATATTGTGGCCGACGCCCTTAGTCAAAAAGATACTGCACCTAGACGCGTGCGAGCATTACAACTTACCATCCAGTCTAGTCTTCCTGCACAGATACGAGATGCTCAGGTAGAAGCATTGAAACCAGAAAACATCAGGGTTGAAGCCCTACGCGGCTCAAGGCAGCGGTTAGAACGAAAGGAAGATGGCGCCTACTATCTAACAGGACGCATCTGGGCCACTTTATGGCAACTTACGCGAACTTGTAATGGATGAAGTGCATAAGTCTCGTTACTCAGTACACCCTGGTTCGGATAAAATGTACCACGATCTCAGAACTACGTATTGGTGGCCTAGTATGAAAGCCCACATAGCAACTTACGTTAGCAAGTGTTTGACCTGTGCGAGAGTCAAGACAGAATACCAGAAACCATCAGGCCTACTTCAGCAACCAAAAATACCATAATGGAAATGGGAGGAAATTTCCATAGATTTTGCTACGTGCTTGCCTAGATCTCAACGTGGGAATGATACTATTTGGGTGATCGTGGATCGACTCACTAAGTCTGCGCACTTCTTGGCTATCAAGGAAACAGACAAGTTCTCTACCTTAGCAAACATTTACTTAAAGGAAGTGGTTTCAAGGCACGGGGTGCCAACCTCTATTATTTCCGATCGTGATGCACGTTTTACTTCGGAACTATGGCAAGCAATGCACAAATCTTTTGGCTCTCGATTAGACATGCGCACAGCTTATCACCCTCAGACGGATGGGCAGTCTGAGCGCACTATTCAAACTCTAGAAGACATGCTACGTGCATATGTAATCGATTTTGGTAACGGCTAGGAAAAACATCTCCCTTTGGTGGAGTTTTCGTATAACAACAGTTACCACACTAGCATTCAAGCCGCTCCATTTGAGGCATTGTACGGACGTAAATGCCGATCACCTCTTTGTTGGGCGGAGGTGGGTGATAGTCAGATCACGGGTCCAGAACTTGTAGTAGACGCAACGGAAAGAATTGCTCAGATACGACAACGAATGGCGGTAGCTCGTGACCGTCAGAAAAGCTACGCTGATAAGCGCGGGAAACCACTCGAGTTCCAGGTTGGGGATCGAGTGCTACTCAAAGTCTCACCTTGGAAAGGTGTTGTTCGTTTTGGCAAACGAGGCAAGCTCAATCCGCGATATGTCAGACCGTTCGAAATCATCGAGAAAATAGGCAAGGTGGCCTACAAACTGAACCTACCAGCAGAACTCGGTGGGGTTCACAACGTTTTCCATGTGTCAAATCTGAAGAAGTGCCTGTCAGATGAGACCCTTATAGTTCCTTTGAAGGAGCTCACTATCGACGATGAGTTGCGATTCGTCGAGGAACCTGTTGAAATCACGGACCGAGACGTTAAGATCCTCAAGCACACCAGAATACCTCTTGTTCGAGTTCGTTGGAACTCCCGTCGTGGCCCAGAGTTCACCTGGGAACGAGAAGACCAATTAAACTCAAGTATCCCCAGTTGTTCGGAAACAATGCAACTACTGCTGAGGCTGAAGCTACTACAGAATTTCGGGACGAAATTCCAAATCAACGGGGGGATGATGTGACACCCCAGGAAAACCAGTAAACTACACAACTTAACTAGCTTCCTCAGTAACCGCATGCTAAATTTCGGGACGAAATTTCTTTCAAGTTGGGGATAATGTGACAACTCAAGTTTCCAAGATTCCACTTTCGCATTTATTGCACATTAACTGTTTAGTTGTTTGATTGGTTGCCTTGTAATTGTACACGTTGGATTATAAGTTGAGATGGTTGTTTGATATATTATGTGTTTAATATAAGTAAAGTATTTGGTTGCGTGAACATGAACTTGTAAACTGTTTAAGATTAGAACTACCCGACGAAACAAAGTGTTTCACCATCAATCACTCCGACGAAACAGGAGTGTTTCGCCATAAGTCACCTCGACGAAACAAAGTGTGTTTCGTCACACACATCTCGACGAAACAAGTGTGTTTTGCCGGCCCGGTGATTCGCCGAGGCCCATTAAGGGCCCAGTACGTCTTTACGAGTTTTTGTTGCGTGAAACTGTTACACTCGACATTCTTTTGGCAAATTAAAACCCTAGAACCTCTCCACTCTCCTGCGGCAGCCATCACCTCTTACCATCATCTCTTTAGGAGATTCTTGTGTTTCATCTTAACTAGTTAGTCACGTTTATTGATTCGATCTACCAGCAACGTTATGTGTAAATTGATATTATAGTAAAACAATGATTTCTGAATGGTTTTGACTATGATTGATGATATTTTTTAGAGTTGATGATTCTGTTGTATATGATTTTGTCCACGATTTGATTTGATGTTATATCATAAATCATTCAGATTTGGTCTAATGTTATGAATTATACGGTTTGTGCCACTGTTCGTGATCGATGTTGATAGTTATGAGATTAAGATATCATGTAACTGATCGTTATGGTATGATTAGGGTTTATGCTAGACGTGGTGTGCCCTGATGAATGATTATGAATGATCTCTCTATGATTACTGTGTTGTATGTTTTCCGTATGATGATGACGGCAGTTAGGGTTTGTGTGATTTACATAACTGTTATGTGACGTAACTGATGCCTCCACTAAACGCTGATGTCGATGAAACGCTGATGTGTTTCGTCAACATTGGTCACGGAGAATCAGGCACGGCGTAACAGGGGAGTTTCGCCGAGGGTAATCATGACGAAACAGAGGGTGTTTCGTCGAAGGGGATTCACGGCGAAACAAAGTGTGTTTCGCCGAGTTAGAAAACTGCACTGTAACTAAGTTATTTCTGTTAAAAGTTAACTGGGTCAGTCATATGTCGTTAAATGTAACTCATGTGATTATGCGATCAACTGTTGAATATTATGAGCTGATTGTTCTTAGTCGATACTGTATGATCATGAATGATACATGAGCTATGTGGATGTGAACTGATTGTGAATACATGCATAACTATAGAATTGGATTGAATTATTTGTGAGCGAGTAATAATCTTACCGAGCAAACCAAGGTGAGTTCACACTCTTTCCAAGGCATGGGATTCCCAAGGGTTCGGAATGGGTAAATGAACTATACGGTAAATACGACCATCCTCAGTGGGTAGGATGCCGAGATTACACACTGGACCAAATCTCTATCATTGAAGTCCCTCATTATATCGACTTAATCGCCGACGCCTATGGCGAGCAGGTCATCAGTTGATAGCGCTATTAGGTTTAACAAACCTCACACCGTGTCGTTCGAACGGGCGTGTACTAATGGACTATGGGCAAAGGGTCAATGCTGATAGACATTGACTTAAGGCACCTCTTACATTTTCGTAGCAGTCGATACACACGGTCTAGTAACACATGGGAAGCCCCCACTAATCTTCACACACATGTCTGGGAGACCGCGATACGAATTAATACGATACATGGTTTACAAAACGAACATATGATTTACGAAACGAATACTATAACTAAACAACCAACTGTGAACTGGCTCAACTTTGTTGTTGACTCGCTGTTACATGCCTTGCAGGTCGTTAGGTACTCATGAAGCTTGCACAGGGAGGCGCGGTCGTTGTGGGACATTGCAGTGTGTGCCATGCTAAAAACATTACTTTATTTCATAGTTAATACTTACATTGGGTTTTACAATTATGCTTCCGCTAAAAACCTAACTATGTTTTTGATTTGAAACACCTTTCATATTGTGTGGTTGAATTTTATTTATTACTGGTTATGTTCAATATGATTGGTGGCTTGATCCTGGTCAGTCACGCCTCCATGCGGTGATACTCCGCGAGTGGATTTTGGGGGTGTGACACACAATACCATACTTTTTGGTAAGATTATTATATGCGAGTAATGCTCAAGTGATCACCGAAAACTAAGGTTCAGATGATCTAAACTAACAAAGTACGTGAGAAAGGTTTCAGGGACGAAACCTCTTTAAGGGGGGTAGACTTGTAACACCCCGAAAACGGGTTTGGTAATCAAACCACGTTAATATTTATGAACGGGTAAAATACCGTTAGTGGTAAAATTAACCCGGTAAATATTAGGATTTAAATAATTAAATCTAATATTAAACAAAAAGAGAATAAAAGTTTTGAGAAAAACAAAGCTTATGACAGGCCGACTTAGCGTGACTTAAATAAGACGGGTTATAACTCCCGGAATCCAATAAGTTAACTAGGAATAATAATAACCTAGTTAGAAGAGAAGTTTTGTAGTGACATACTAGTGGGTTAAAACACTTAAAATAAAAACCTAATGATAGTAGAGGGGCCAAACTTGTTAACTAGGTTTAATTAAAACAAAATAAAATACACCAAACACACACAAAAGTGTGTGTGTGGTCGATTGAAGAAGAGGGCGACCAAGGAAAAACCCCACAACCCTAGTTCATGCTTAATCTCTCAAATTGAAGGCCAAAATCGATCCTAAATCAAAATCCGAGCGCGAATTAGTGATCTTCACTGAAAAAGGAGTCACAAGGTATGTAAATTTCATGAGAAATCTCTAGTTGAAATTCTGAGTAAACATAGAGAACTCGAAAATTGTTGATGCATGCTTGTTATATGGATGAAATAGGAACATTGTAGTATTTAGGAGTAAACCCTAGACAAGTATTTATTGAAATCATGCTTAGTTCAAGTAAATTCAGATTTTGTTGATGCTAAATTCATGTATGAGATGTTTTTAGGGTTTTGATTGCTAAAGATAGTGTTATGATGTCAAGAACATGCTTAAATTGAAAGCTGAATTCAAACAGCTCCTGATTAGAATTTACAGCCGACTTGTATTGGCTGTAACCTGGACAAAACGTAACAAAAACATGTGTTTCTTGAGTCTAAAATGTAATTCCAGGAAATATCTTTAAAACCCCACTGGAATCGCATGTTTTCGACGAAAACTAAGCGTTTTATGAATTTTTCCGTATCGAAGGTTCAAGCTGCGTTTTCAGGCATAATTTGTAGCCCATTACGAATGTCATAACTCAATTTAGGAATTTAGTTATGACCTCAAATTTTTACTGTAGAAAGTCTTAAGCCATTACAAAAATCGCCAATTGGAATTTCCTCAATCGGATAAAAGAGGAATTTTAAATGAATTTTTTCCGTAACCTGCAGTCAGAAGTGACGAATCTGATTGCAGCTTAGTAAATGAATTTTTACGAATTTTTGGTAAAGAGGTAGATCTTGAAATTTTAACACAAGGCCTAACCCTCCGAGATGTACGCCACACAAAAAAACTATAATTTTTGAAGATTTGTAAACAGGTTAAACAAGTCACCAAAAACAACCCATTTTCAGTGATATGAAATGCCTAAATGAAATCGCGGCCTACTAGTTAGTATGTAAAATTTGATTTCTGTCACACCCCGATTTCCACGTGTATCACCGGTGGGCCCGGTGGGGGATTACCGTGACGTAGTTGGCAACAATATAGTCAAACCACACAATTATATAAATGCACAGCGGAAGCATAAAGATAAATATAATTCGACCATTGATTGTAATATCGAATGTATCACAATAGTCGAATGGTATCCACAGGGGGATCAAAATGATAAAAATATTGTTCAACAGACAAGGCATCAAAGCTTGCGAGACTTCTTAAGATGCTAAGGAGCTATAGCCAGCCGATTACGTGTAGTACCTGCACTTAATCTTTTTGGAAAAATACGTCAGTTTACACTGGTAAATACATTCAACCGACACTTTTGTAAAATGTTTATTAAAATTGATTTGAATGCACAAGGCACAAACTCTTTTATAACTTGGGATAATTTATAATTAAATCTTGTAAAGAATTACATGTTTGCAATGCGTTCGGTTGCCCGGGTCGTACCGGGTTAAAGTTTAATAGACACACCACATTGCGTAAAACCGAGGTGGGTAAACCAACGGTTACGTCTTTTAATAATATAGACATAATGTCGGGTGTACGCCTACACCCGGATGTCGAGGTCGTGGCCATTTCGTAAAATGATGCCAAGGATATCCGGGACATGGTCATTAAGCCCCCAAAGGCGTTAAGCCAACAAAACAAATTTTTAAACGGGTCACATTGATAATACCCAACTACAAATGAGTTGGGGTCAATTGCCCGACCAAGCGGTATTTTAGATACCGTAACCCAAGCCCGTAATACGGAAAATAAGTTAAAAGTATTTACCTTTGCAAGTATTGTCCTTAATTGATTAAATCACAGATATCTTTTACTAGGGCTCCTATTCTGGAACGAAGGTTTTAAAATAACCTATTAGAATCCTAACGGGTCTTTATATTAGCCGTAGCCTAGACCGGTCAGTTTCAAGGGATAGATACGGTTTAATCGCGTGAAAGGCAAAAACCGAGAATGGAATGTGATTCTGACCCAACAAGTTCGAAGACTTGTTTTATATGGGTTTAATATTCACACTCTGGATTTTGGGGTCAAAATAATATGGTTTGACCCGTATCGGCTAATTTAAGTAAACTAGTTACATAAGCCGAACCGTGCGCGCAATAGGCGCAACGGGTAACCATAAGAATCCTACACTTGTTTTCCAAGTCAATATGCCTTAAAGAGGTTGTGGTATCAGTAGGATACCTTCCGCGATGCCCGTAACGAGTTTAAGTTTATTATACGCCCCGTAGGGGTTTTCCGGTCATTTTAAGGACTTTTAAAAGGGTTCTAGAGTTCTACAGGAAATCTGAGTTTCCCGATCAGTTTATAAAGTCTAAAATACTTTATTTATTATTTAAAATCAGTAGCAACTGTAATCGGGTCAAAAGACTTTATAGAACTCAAGTTTTGGCCGAAAAGGGCATATTTGGTATTTACCGAACCGTAGCCATAACCGTAGGTTATGAGCAGGTTAAAAATGATTAAAAATCTTTAAAAATCCCGAAATATTAATTTACAACAGTGAGTAAAAGGTTTGGTGACGAAATCTTGGTTTAGGTAGGCGTTATGCAAATCGCGCCGTTTATTACAAAAGTTTCTTCTAATTGCGCTATTTAGCATAACTCCTATTCTAGACCTCGGATTGGCGTGAAACTTTAGGGACATGCTTAGAACTTAATAAGCAAGGTTATGGTCCCTTCACGTGTCCGAAATACTCGTTTTATTTTGAAAAAGGGCGTTACGGTCAACTTTTAAGCAATTAACGGAAATGCGTAAAAGACTCGGACAAACAACGAACGGGTCACAGAGGGTGATACCATCACGTGACCTGGTCCTAAGAGAGTCCTAAGGCATATCTATATTGCACTAAAACGGGTCAGAACTGAAGTCAAAGCAAAAGTCAAACTTTTGCGACATTCGGCTCCGAACCGGGTCAATATAGCAAATGGCCGAATCAAACGAGCTTAGACAAGTTTATATACTTAATATCATGTTTTATAAGTGTTCAAACAGGTTTCATATCATCTATATTACAGATTATGCAAGAATCGCAAAAATGGCTTTCTGTTGACTTTTTAAGTATACGTTTGACTCGACATTTGAACTAGTTAGAGTGGTGATCAGGGGGAACCCTTTTAGAGGTTTATTACCCACATAAATACCAACACATAACTACTTTTGATTCGACAATTCACTGGACCATTTGTGATTTATCGCAAAGTCAATCGTTAGTTACGACGGATTGACTTTTAAGCTAAACTAAGCAAAAACAAGGCCATAGAAGGTTTGGCATATTTACAGAGACTTAGAGCACGACTTAGAATTATAGAAGAACACTTGAGAGCTTCAGGAATGAGCAGAAGATGTGTTTTGAGGTGTGATGAACTTATGCATAATGTAGGCCTATTTATAGTGAAAAAATGACCTCTAGATCATTACAACTCAGGCTACAAGTGAGTATGGATGTTCAGCAGGTGTCCTAAGGTGCTAGGGGTCAGGTAGAGGGCACCCATGCCTCATTGATTGCTCACAAGTTCGTCTACAAGCCAAATCATTGAATCTGCCCATACTTTCTGCATCTGTATGGTTCACGCGGCCCGCATGGAAGATCAGGCAGACTTGTACGCGGGTCGCCTGAGTTCTCATAACAGAACGCGTAATTGCAGAAGGCTCGCGGCCCGCGTTAACTTATGTGTAACCTTTACGCGGCCCGCGTTAGGTTTATTTTTCAAGATTTTTGAATCTTTTATAATCATGACTAAATCTTTGTAATTAATAACGAAATCTTCGGTAATTAATAACCTGACCTTTCGGGTTTGAAGGGGTAACTTTGCGATTTGGCCCTCGATTATTTACAAATAAGGGCCTCGTGTTATTTACCCGCATTGTTAAGTCCCCGGTTAGTTTGTTAATTATTCGGAAAGCTTTAACTTTCATTGTTGACGCTTTTAACCCTTCTCGTACGAATTTGATCATAACTTTCTCGTTTTTAAACGGAACTTCGCGGAATTTATATAGTACATTTTAGTGAGCGTACTTTACTGTTACAAAGCCTCGGGTACGTCAAAGGGTCACTCAGAGGTATAATTAAACATGTTGACACAGTTAACCCCTGTAGCTTGTAATCTCTCACTTTCTTCCGCGTTTCGCTTCCGTACGATCCATGATTTATTCGTTTGAAGGTACGAGCATCGTTTAGGGTTACTATACAGTATACTTACCCTTGTTTGACATTTATAACCCTCGAATTTACATACTTTCAAGGTTGGTCAACTTTAGTCCTTTATTTAATATTAAATGCCACGTGTAACTCAAGACACGTGTCAATACATTATTGGACACAAAATTTCGAGGTGTTACATCCTCACCCCCTTAAAATAAATCTCGACCCGAGATTTACTCAAACAAATAGGGATATTTCTCTTTCATCGTGGATTCAACTTCCCACGTGAATTCGGGACCTCTCCGGGCATCCCATTTAACCTTAACTATCGGTACATGTTTCCTGCGAAGCTTCTTTACTTGTCGGTCTTCAATCGACAAAGGCTTCTCCACAAACTTCAAGCTCTCATCTATATGCACATCTGTGTGTGGGATCACCAATGATTCATCAGCGAAGCACTTCTTTAGATTGCAGATGTGGAACATGTTGTGAATTCCGTTGAGCTCTTCTGGTAAGTTCAACTTATAGGCAACTGACCCGACACGTTCGATAACCTCGAAAGGTCCTATGTATCTCGGGCTCAGTTTACCCTTCCAGGGTGATACCTTTAGTAACACTTTTTCACCTACCTCGAAGTGAAAATCCTTACGCTTTGGATCAGTGTAACTTTTCTGCCTGTCACGGGCAGCTTTGAGACGTTCCCGAATCTGGACAATCTTGTCCGTTGTTTCGAAAACTATCTCTGGTCCTGATAATTGGACCTCTCCCACTTCCGCCCAACAAACAGGCGATCTACACTTCCTACCGTATAATGCCTCGAAGGGCGCAGCCTTTATGCTGGTATGGTAGCTATTGTTGTAGGAGAATTCGATTAGTGGTAGGTTCTTATCCCAACTACCACCCAAATCGATTGCACATGCCCGCAGCATGTCTTCTAACGTTTGAATAGTACGCTCACTCTGACCGTCTGTCTGAGGATGGTAAGCCGTACTAAAGTTCAAACGTGTGCCCAAAGATTGTTGGAAACTCTTCCAGAAATGAGACGTGTATCTAGTATCTCGATCGGAGATAATAGACACAGGTATGCCATGTAAGGCTACAATCTTATCAACATATAACTGGGCTAATGTGTCGGAGCTATAAGTCTCCTTGATGGGTAAGAAATGAGTTGACTTAGTCAGTCTATCGACTATAACCCATATTGTGTCGTTTCCTTTGCTCGTTTTTGGTAACTTGGTGATAAAATCCATAGTTACACACTCCCATTTCCATTCAGGAAGTTCAGGCTATTGTAGCAAGCCAGATGGCTTTTGATGCTCAGCCTTGACTTGCGCACAAGTTAAGCATTTGGCTACATAAGCGGCTACAGACTTTTTCAAGCCTATCCACCAATAATTTGCCTTTAAATCCTGATACATTTTATCTGCTCCAGGATGGACAGAATATTTGGAACTATGGGCTTCCTGGAGGATAACATCTCGTAGTCCTCCATAAATAGGAACCCATATTCGCCCATTCAATCTCAAAATTCCATCCTTGCTAAGAGTTAACTGCTCTTCAGTTACTCCTAACTTTTCCTTAGGATAATTTGCTTCTAACACAGCCTCTTGCTGTGCAGCTAATATCCTTTCAATCAAGTTATTCTTGACTTCAATGCTCTTGGCATTGATGCGGATGGGTTTCATCCTTTCTTTCCGGCTCAGGGCATCAGCGACTACGTTCGCCTTGCCGGGATGGTATCTGATCTCACAATCATAATCATTTAAGGTTTCCATCCAATGGCGTTGCCTCATGTTCAGCTCCTTCTGGTTGAACAGATGTTGAAGGCTCTTGTGATCTGAATAGATCACAAACTTGATTCCGTACAGATAATGCCTCCACAGTTTTAGTGCGAATACAACGGCACCCAACTCCAAGTCATGGGTGGTGTAATTCTTTTCGTGCACCTTCAACTGTCTCGAAGCATAGGCAATCACCTTGCCTTTCTGCATGAGCACACACCCCATGCCAGTGTGTGACGCGTCGCAGTAAACTACGAACTCTTCTGTACCTTCCGGTAGCGTCAACACAGGAGCGTCGCTTAGCTTTTGCTTTAAGATATCAAAGGATTCTTGCTGCTTAGGGCCCCAAACAAATTTTATCTTCTTCTTGGTTAGAGAAGTTAAGGGCGCAGCAATCCTTGAGAAATTTTCAATGAATCTCCTGTAGTATCCTGCCAACCCCAGGAAACGACGAATTTCGGTAGGCGTCTTTGGCTCTTGCCAATTCATGACCGCCTCTACCTTAGCGGGATCCACCTAGATACCACGCTCGCATACGACATGTCCAAGAAATTGGACTTCTCGTAGCCAGAATTCGCATTTAGAGAATTTGGCATAGAGTTTCTCGCGATGCAGCAATTTGAGAACGCATCGTAGGTGTTTCTCATGGTCAGCTTTATTCTTTGAATAGATAAGAATGTCGTCGATGAATACGATGACGAATTTGTCTAAGTATGGCTTGCAGACGCGATTCATGAGATCCATGAACGCAGCCGGTGCATTTGTGAGCCCAAAAGGCATTACTAGGAACTCGTAGTGACCGTATCGAGTCCTAAATGCTGTTTTGTGTACGTCTTCATCTATGACCTTCAGTTGATGGTAGCCCGACCTCAAGTCGATCTTTGAGAAATAACTAGCCCCTTGCAATTGATCAAACAAATCGTCGATCCTTGGCAATGGATATCTATTCTTTATCGTGACTTTATTAAGTTCACGATAATCGATGCACAGACGCATCGATCCGTCCTTCTTCTTAACAAATAGGACAGGTGCTCCCCAAGGAGATGAACTAGGCTTGATGAAACCTTTCGCTAACAGTTCATCCAGCTGGGTTCTCAATTCCTTCATTTCAGTCGGTGCTAGCCTGTAGGGTGCTCTAGCAATAGGGGCTGCTCCAAGGATGATATCTATTCTGAATTCCACTTGCCTATCTGGTGGCAACCCAGGTAGATCTTCAGGGAAAACTTCTGGGTACTCCGAAGTGACAGGAATGTCCTCTATCTTTGGTTTGGGCTCTTCAATTATCACCTGTGCTATGTAGATGACACAGCCTCTTTTTAAGCATCTTGAAGCCTTGAGCATAGTTACATTCTCGGGCAATCCATACTGCGTATCCCCTCGAATGGTGAGCGATTCACCAGTCGGGGTCTTTAGCACTATTTGTTTTCTATTGCAGACGATCTGGGCCTGGTTGTGCGATAACCAGTCCATACCCAGAACGATGTCAAAACCAGCCAGATTAAAGGGAAGTAGAGATATAGGAAAAGAATGGTTCTTAATGGATATCATACATCCATCTAATATAGTGGAGACGGTTTCTACCGTGCCGTCTGCTAGCTCTACCTCGTATTTCACATTTAGGGTTTTGACAGGCATATTCGACAGTTTGCAAAATTTTTGGTCTACGAAGGATTTATCAGCGCCTGAATCGAAAAGTACTCTTGCAAAGACATTATTCACGAGAAAAGTACCTGTGATTACGTTGTCGTCTTGCAAAGCTTCCTTCACATCCATTTTGAAGACTCTAGCATTGTTCTTCTTGGTTTCTTCCGTCTTCTTGGCAAATTTGGGGCAGTTGCTTTTAATGTGCCCCTTCTCATTGTAGTTATAGCAGGTCGCATCTTTAATCTTCTTACAGTCCATAGTCTTGTGGTCCTTGGTCTTGCACAGTCCACTAGTATGCGACTTCGACTGTGACTGTGAGTTCGACCCAAGCCTACATTTCCCAAAGTGGAATTTCTGGCAGTTTTTGCACTTGGGCTTCTCTCCGGATTGTTGCCCATCTTTCCTTGACTCTGTCCCTCTCTTGCCATCACCGTTCCCACGGTGCTTCTTTCCCGACCTTCGTGAGGTATCGTCCTCACGCTTCCTCTTCCCGGCCTCTTTATTCCTCAGCGATCTCAGTCGGACCGCGTCCATTGTGAGGGACAAAGAGAGGTCAGTTATAGACCTGAAGGTCGTTGGCCGAGAGGCCTTCACACTTGCCTTTATCGCGGGTTCTAACCCCCTGATAAAACGAGCGATTCTCCTTGGCTCCGGGGTTACTAGATATGGAACCAAGCGAGACATCGTGTTGAAGCTCGTCAAGTAGGCTTGGTAGTCCAGGTTTGTCATCACTAATGATACAAAATCGGACTCTATCTTCTCCACCTCATGCTGAGGGCAGTAATTTTCTTTGATGAGAGTAACGAATTCCTCCCATGTCATGCTGTAAAGCACAGCTTTTCCCGAGGCCTAAACCAGCGCCCTCCACCAAGCCAGGGCCTCGCCCTTAAACGATTGCGACACAAACTTCACTACGTCCCTTTCCGCACAGCCACTGATGTCCACCACAGTGTCCATCTCATCCAGCCACGTCATATATTCGACGGCACCTTTCTCCCCCGTGAAGTCTCGGGGTTTACAAGACACAAAGTACTTGTAGGTGCAGCCTCTGGCACCGGATGCATCAGTATACTCTCTTTCACGATGAACACTGTTTTCATTTGACGAGTGATTGTCGTCGTCCTTTTTGGGTTTGGAGAGGGGTTTGGATAATGGTTTGCTGTGGGATTTTGAGTGTGTCTTCGGCTTTGATGGTGGTTTGGAAACGGTTCTGCTTCGAGAATCGGTATATTGTCGATCTAGAGCTGCTTGAACAGCGTTGTTGACTAGAGCCTTTAATTGAGCGCCCGTTAAATGTACTTGGGCATTATCATAATCATCTTCACTTGTATGACTATTTTCTCCATTAGGATTCGCCATAGTAGCTTGTATCTGCTGCAGAAGATGATGAAAATTTTATTTAGGAGTTTATTATAGAATTGTCTTTAATGGCAATTCATTAACTATGGTAACGAAGACCATATCTGGTTAATTTGTTACTCACTTTATATTTAGGATTTGAACATACTTATCCTAATCACAATTAATATTGTTAGTGGCATAAAAGTCTAGTCTCGAGGACGTTATTATAATATTAGCCGAGATTACAGAGAATCAAGGTATGAAGGTTTGAACCGTAGTTCTTTTGTCCCCTTCTGACAGGGAGTCATAGACCACCACTGTATTTTGTCTTATTATGACAACAATTATGGCCCGTAGGCACTACATCACTAATGGATGTTTGATAGGGTTGGCCCGTAGGCACTACATCGCTAATGGGTGTTTAACAAGTGATCATCTTCATTGATGATTTAACCCATGATTTATTATATCATTAATTTGGGCTTTGGAATCCTTTAAAGGATTTTTGTATAAGAATGACGTGTGCGATTTTAACGAATCACATCTATCATGATTGTTAACATGCTTACAGAGGTAAACAGGGAATCTGAATCTTTTAATTAGGTCTTACCATCTTGGCCGGATCTTAAAAGACACATGGCTAGGTTTCACTCTTAAGATTCTTTATTTAGGCAGATCAAATTAAAAGGAATGATTTTGATTTATTTCATATATAGTAATAACAAAAATGAAATTCATAACATAACATTCCAAAACTTCAATATGATTACACGCTGCCCTAAACGGGACTTTTAAACAAGTACATACCTACATAGAGGTTTAATAAAAGACAGGTCCACGCAGGGACTAATACAAGATAGATGTCCGCGTAGGGACCGAAAGATAAGTCCACGTAGGGACTAAAATACGATAAATGTCCACGCAGGGACTAAAGTGTAAGTACAACAATCCATAAGGAGACTAAGGGTCTCGTTTCTTCTTCTTGCCCTTCAGTAGGTTTGCTAAGCCCTTGAGGAATCCTCGGTGGCTCTTACGTTCTTCCTCGAAGTCTCTTTCCACACGGCTCAAACGGTGGAGTATTTCTTCTTGTTCAGGTGGGGAAAAACGTGGTTGTGGCGCCGGTTGCGGAACTGGAGGTCTAGGAGGTGCTGGATACCCATGAGCTGAGTAGTCCGGTATCCCCATGTTTCCAAAAGCTCCGTCAGGGTAGCGGGCATTATACCTAGCCGCTACCACATATGGGTCACGCTCATAGTTGTAATTGTAATGTGCGTGCGACGACGGTTCGAACGGGTTGTTTGCCGTTGGGCCCGTGTACGCATGTATTGGGTGGTCATACCCAAACGGTGGCGAAGATGGTGCAACTGGTGCGGAGTTCGCCTCCTGTGCTGGACTTGCAGGTCCTTCTTCTGGTAGTGGCGGGTAGTGGCTACTACTAGAGTGTCGAGGGGTGCTGAAGTGGAATTCCCCTCCTCGTGTGGACATACGAGCATTTGTCCTCCTACGCCTTGGCGGATCAGGCATTACTGGCTGTACCGGTGGCGGAGGTGGTGGCGTAACTGCCACGAAGCGTGGATCCTCGGAGGGATCTTGCGGATGTTGCGGCTGTTGTGATGTCTGCTGAGGTGGCGTGTAGTACCACTCGTGTTGATTAAACAATGCCATGAAGCTATCTGGTCCCTGATAGGGTGTGCCATGAAAGGATGACCCATCAGAGATTTCTATTGGATGCGTGGGCGTACCACGAGCAGGTTCTGTCGGATCCGTGTCCTCGTCCATATGGTCTTCAGAGAAGTGATCTTGTGGTCCTAACGGAACAAAGCCTGTAGGCTCCTGAATGTAGTCAGCTGGGTTAAACTGACCTCTGAAGTATGGAGTAGGATCGTCAAAATTTCGGTGCGATACCGAACGTTGCAGTGGTATGTAGGAGGGTTGAGGGTTATTGGGATCATTCTCGGAATCTGGCCCGAACGAGTGACGGTACGATGGCGTCGAGCTGTGCGAGGTGGAATGCCTCGCAGGTTCGAAAAGGTTTCTCCGTCTTTGCGGTTCTTCACTCCTTGTGGTCGAAGGAGCTAGCGTATTTGAAGGTCCAGCTTCGTGATCGTTGTGAGTAACGATCTCTCCTCTGCCTCTTCTTCCTCCTCCTCTTCCTCGGAAAATTACAGGTGCCATATTTCCTGCTTTTTAAAACTTTAAATAACAATAATAAAAGGAAAAGACAAACTTGGAATAAAAATTCGAATTTGTCCTAAGTTTTTGTCTAGACTCAAGTATGTGCAATTGTGTCACTGAGATTAAACACGTTAGGATAGTGTTTAATTCACTCAATGTTGGCTCTGATACCAACCTGTCACACCCCGATTTCCACGTGTATCACCGGTGGGCCCGGTGGGGGATTACCGTGACGTAGTTGGCAACAATATAGTCAAACCACACAATTATATAAATGCACAGCGGAAGCATAAAGATAAATATAATTCGACCATTGATTGTAATATCGAATGTATCACAATAGTCGAATGGTATCCACAGGGGGATCAAAATGGTAAATATATTGTTCAACAGACAAGGCATCAAAGCTTGCGAGACTTCTTAAGATGCTAAGGAGCTATAGCCAGCCGATTACGTGTAGTACCTACACTTAATCTTTTTGGGAAAATACGTCAGTTTACACTGGTAAATACATTCAACCGACACTTTTGTAAAATGTTTATTAAAATTGATTTGAATGCACAAGGCACAAACTCTTTTATAACTTGGGATAATTTATAATTAAATCTTGTAAAGAATTACATGTTTGCTATGCGTTCGGTCGCCCGGGTCGTGCCGGGTTAAAGTTTAATAGACACACCACATTGCGTAAAACCGAGGTGGGTAAACCAACGGTTACGTCTTTTAATAATATAGACATAATGCCGGGTGTACGCCTACACCCGGATGTCGAGGTCGTGGCTATTTCGTAAAATGATGCCAAGGATATCCGGGACATGGTCATTAAGCCCCCAAAGGCGTTAAGCCAACAAAAAAAAATTTTAAACGGGTCACATTGATAATACCCAACTACAAATAAGTTGGGGTCAATTGCCCGACCAAGCGGTATTTTAGATACCGTAACCCAAGCCCGTAATACGGAAAATAAGTTAAAAGTATTTACCTTTGCAAATATTGTCCTTAATTGATTAAATCACAGATATCTTTTACTGGGGCTCCTATTCTGGAACGAAGGTTTTAAAATAACCTATTAGAATCCTAACGGGTCTTTATATTAACCGTAGCCTAGACCGGTCAGTTTCAAGGGATAGATACGGTTTAATCGCGTGAAAGGCGAAAACCGAGAATGGAATGTGATTCTGACCCAACAAGTTCGAAGACTTGTTTTATATGGGTTTAATATTCACACTCTGGATTTTGGGGTCAAAATAATATGGTTTGACCCGTATCGGCTAATTTATGTAAACTAGTTACATAAGCCGAACCGTGCGCGCAATAGGCGCAATGGGTAACCGTAAGAATCCTACACTTGTTTTCCAAGTCAATATGCCTTAAAGAGGTTGTGGTATCAGTAGGATACCTTCCGCGATGCCCGTAACGAGTTTAAGTTTATTATACGCCCCGTAGGGGTTTTCCGGTCATTTTAAGGACTTTTAAAAGGGTTCTAGAGTTCTACAGGAAATCTGAGTTTCCCGATTAGTTTATAAAGTCTAAAATACTTTATTTATTATTTAAAATCAGTAGCAACTGGAATCGGGTCAAAAGACTTTATAGAACTCAAGTTTTGGCCGAAAAGGGCATATTCGGTATTTACCGAACCGTAGCCATAACCGTAGGTTATGAGCAGGTTAAAAATGATTAAAAATCTTTAAAAATCCCGAAATATTAATTTACAACAGTGAGTAAAAGGTTTGGTGACGAAATCTTGGTTTAGGTAGGCGTTATGCAAATCGCGCCGTTTATTACAAAAGTTTCTTCTAATTGCGCTATTTAGCATAACTCCTATTCTAGACCTCGGATTGGCGTGAAACTTTAGGGACATGCTTAGAATTTAATAAGCAAGGCTATGGTCCCTTCACGTGTCCGAAATACCCGTTTTTTTTTTTTTTTGAAAAGGGCGTTACGGTCAACTTTTAAGCAATTAACGGAAATGCGTAAAAGACTCGGACAAACAACGAACCGGTCATAGAGGGTGATACCATCACGTGACCTGGTCCTAAGAGAGTCCTAAGGCATATCTATATTGCACTAAAACGGGTCAGAACTGAAGTCAAAGCAAAAGTCAAACTTTTGCGACATTCGGCTCCGAAGCGGGTCAATATAGCAAATGGCCGAATCAAACGAGCTTAGACAAGTTTATATACTTAATATCATGTTTTATAAGTGTTCAAACAGGTTTCATATCATCTATATTACAGATTATGCAAGAATCGCAAAAATGGCTTTCTGTTGACTTTTTAAGTATACGTTTGACTCGACATTTGAACTAGTTAGAGTGGTGATCAGGGGGAACCCTTTTAGAGGTTTATTACCCACATAAATACCAACACATAACTACTTTTGATTCGACAATTCACTGGACCATTTGTGATTTATCGCAAAGTCAATCGTTAGTTACGACGGATTGACTTTTAAGCTAAACTAAGCAAAAACAAGGCCATAGAAGGTTTGGCATACTTACAGAGACTTAGAGCACGACTTAGAATTATAGAAGAACACTTGGGAGCTTCAGGAATGAGCAGAAGATGTGTTTTGAGGTGTGATGAACTTATGCACAATGTAGGCCTATTTATAGTGAAAAAATGACCTCTAGATCATTACAACTCAGGCTACAAGTGAGTATGGATGTTCAGCAGGTGTCCTAAGGTGCTAGGGGTCAGGTAGAGGGCACCCATGCCTCATTGATTGCTCACAAGTTCGTCTACAAGCCAAATCATTGAATCTGCCCATACTTTCTGCATCTGTATGGTTCACGCGGCCCGCATGGAAGATCAGGCAGACTTGTACGCGGGTCGCCTGAGTTCTCATAATAGAATGCGTAATTGCAGAAGGCTCGCGGCCTTCGTTAACTTATGTGTAACCTTTACGCGGCCCGCGTTAGGTTTATTTTTCAAGATTTTTGAATCTTTTATAATCATGACTAAATCTTTGTAATTAATAACGAAATCTTCGGTAATTAATAACCTGACCTTTCGGGTTTGAAGGGGTAACTTTGCGATTTGGCCCTCGATTATTTACAACTAAGGGCCTCGTGTTATTTACCCGCATTGTTAAGTCCCCGGTTAGTTTGTTAATTATTCGGAAAGCTTTAACTTTCATTGTTGACGCTTTTAACCCTTCTCGTACGAATTTGATCATAACTTTCTCGTTTTTAAAACGGAACTTCGCGGAATTTATATAGTACATTTTAGTGAGCGTATTTTACTGTTACAAAGCCTCGGGTACGTCAAAGGGTCACTCAGAGGTATAATTAAACATGTTGACACAGTTAACCCCTGTAGCTTGTAATCTCTCACTTTCTTCCGCGTTTCGCTTCCGTACGATCCATGATTTATTAGTTTGAAGGTACGAGCATCGTTTAGGGTTACTATACAGTATACTTACCCTTGTTTGACATTTATAACCCTCGAATTTACATACTTTCAAGGTTGGTCAACTTTAGTCCTTTATTTAATATTAAATGCCACGTGTAACTCAAGACACGTGTCAATACATTATTGGACACAAAATTTCGAGATGTTACAATTTCGTTAAGAGTTCGGATGAAATATGCCTAAGTGAGTTCATTGAACCAAATGTGCATTTGAATATGTTGATAAGTCAATTGACTTTTAAAAAAGTCAAACCGACTAATGATTAGATCGAATGATAATTTTGATATGGTCGAATGATAGATTCGACATAAAACCCGTAGGATGGAATAGTCGTAAATGATTATGACTAATCTAACCGTCTTACGAATTGTGATGATGATACTTTGACTCTAGACAAGCTAGATGAAGACTTGGGAATGAAGCGGGTCAAACGGATCGAGTACGCGGAAAAAGAGCATAACCGGAGGTAAGTGAAACTTACACTTTTTGTAGAATATGTGTTTGTTCTAGAAGTTTCTTATACGATTAAGATGATATTCATGATATGGCTTTGACACGAAACGATACGGGTCGGAGCATATCTAATGATGAAAAACTATGTTTTATGATAAAGAGGCAAAATGGTCATGAAGTGACATAAATAAAAATGGGTTTTCGAACGGCTACTTTATAAGTAAGCCTAAACGAGTAAAAAGGGAAACGGTGATGTAGTCACGAACAAATAGGTAAAAGTTGAAATATAGAACAATACTAAGCGACATAAGTCATGTCGGGCTAAATGCGTAAGAAAAAAAAGGTTTAAGAGACATAGCTAAAGAGGTGAGAAATCTGAATTTAGTTATCTAATGAAATGGTAAATAGATACCATTCCAATATAAGCGCAAAGTGTTTTAAATCATTTAGACCAAACGGGTCAAATGGTAATGTAGATACCATTTGACAAATAATGACTAATAAGTGCTTGTCGAGTCTTATGCGCACAGGATAAAATGGTAATGATTTAGCGGTGCTATGAATTAGCATATTATGGACGCAAGGTATTAAACGGGTCAATATGTTGATCCGAGCCAGGTACGCCTATTTTGTATTGTAGTTAGAAGCGATATCGTGGTCAATTATTGGTGAAAGCCCTTCGTCGCAAAATGAAGGATTAAAATTGACCAAAAAGTCATTGAGGGGTAAGTAGGGAAAAACAACCTTTAAGAGTTGTTTAGAAATAAGCGTTTTGTTTAATTGAGTCCTTGGATATGTCTAAAATGGAGATAGGGTGTAAGCTAAAAGAAGCGTGAGTTAAGCTTAAAAGTGTTAAATACCCCGTAACGGGTGAAAATGAGTAGATATGCAAAACGGGTTAAGATTTGCATAAGAACCCGTAATTTGAACCTTGAATATTAGTAAACTGATATAATGTGATTTGCATGATATTTTGAAGGTAATTAACAAGTTTGTTTGATTAAATCTTAAACGGGTCAAAAGTGTTGAAAAGGGATTTCAAGCCGAGAGCTTGAAATCTGAATTTTTGAAGTAGTTTAATATCAGGTATTGACTCCATGAGATGGAGAATTAAATTATGAACGCGTAGGAAAAAGAATCGTGCAAAACGGATTAGTAGAATGAAAGTTATGGCATTTTGAAGTTTAGAGTTTGATCAAAACTAGTGTTGGGCTGGAAATGCAGGTCCAGATACGACCTGCTGGAAAAGAGCTTCCCCCGCGCCACGCGAGGGACCACCTGAAACCGGGCGCGACACGCGACAGGCGTCGTGGCACGCGAAAGAACGAGTTGAGCCTCTCGCGTGGCGCGAGAGGCATAAATCTGAGAAATTATTTTTGTTTTATTGTTTGATGCGATGTACAGGTTTTAAGCTATTATTTAAGCATCGAAACTAACTTTTAGGTTGGTTTCGATCACAGGTTAATTTCAAGAGTTTTCGTAGGACGATCAAGCTCAACGGAGAACCGAACACGAATAAGATAAAAGCTTCCGTATGTCGTTTCGTCGTAACTTTTAAACGACGAACTCAATTATGTTATGTTGTATTATTTTAAAATTTTAAAGTTTAAACAAACCCGTATTTTACAAAGTATATGTAGTCATAATTACGTGTTGTTTGCCGTATACTTTACGAAAACCATTAAATAATGAGTAAGAGTGTTACATTTACAATCATTCATATCATTTTTTTGTTCAAAAGTGTTTTGACATATTTGTTTTGATGAATAAAAGTTTCATTTTCTTGTTGTTTTACTTGTAATCCAAGAAAACATTGCAGGTCATCCATGGCACTCATTTCAAATTGAGTTGTCATCAATTGTCTGAATTCATCACACATTTTGTTACATGTGGATCCAAAAATGATATCATCCACATAGATATGAACTATGAACAAATCTTTCCCTCTCCATTTTAGAAATAGAGTTTTTACCAATTTTACCTCTTTTAAATTCATTAGATGAGAGAAAAGTGAATGGAGTATCATACCTAGCCCTTGGTGCTTGTTTTAGTCCATAAAAAGCTTTGTTTTGCTTGTAGACATAATCTGGATGGAATGTGTCTTCAAATCCTGGTGGCTGGCACACATAGACTTCTTCATGTATTTTTTTTTTATAAAGAAAAGCACACTTATATCCATCTAATACACCTTGATATTGTGGTTGACAACAAAGGCCAAGAAGAGTCTATGGCTTCTAACCTTACAACTGGAGAAAAAGTTTCAACATAATCTAAACCTTCTTCTTGTCTGTATCCTTGAACCATAAGCCTAGCTTTGTTTTTTGACAACTATGCCCCTCTCGTGAGTTTTATTTTTGAAGACCCATTTTGTGCCAATTGGACATGTGTCCTATGGAAATGGTACAAGTTCCCACACTTGTCGTCTTTTAAACTTAATGAGTTCTTCCTGCGTGGCTTCTACCCAGATGTTATTACTTAAGGCCTCTTGGTACTTGATAGGTTGGGTTAATGACAGAAAACCAGCAAATAAGCATATGTTTAAGGTTTGACCTCTTGTGAGCACACCATCATTGATATTTACAATGATTTATTATGGTGGATGGGATCTGAGGAATGGATGGTTACCGGCATATGGAATGATAGAATTTTGAGGTAAAGGACATAAATGGGAATAATCTGATGAAACCTTTGTTGCCATTGTATTATGGTCAACAGTGATTTGAAATGGAGGTGGTGGAATTGGTCCAAGTTTTGCATCTGAGGTAGGACTGGAATCAGTGGTTTGGCCAATTGTCTGATTAGTGGTTGGGAGTTGACTTTGGTCAACAGTGGTTACATTTGATGTTGTTTAACGGGAATTTAGAACTGAGGAATTTTGTGAATCAGAAGAGACTTTATATAATGAGGGTAATCACTGTGTCAAATTTGTAATACTGTTGAACAACTTTTAACTTTCTTGTAACATCAAAAGTTTTAGCAATAACATCTTCAAACTTGAATTTTTCAAGATCAAATAGTTCTGCAGGGTTTGTAGGGATTTTTAATGAAGAAAATTAATTGAACTTTACATTCAAGGTCTCTTGTATAGTCATGGTCCTTATGTTAAACACTTTGTAGGCCTTGGCTGTAGAGGATTATCCTAAGAAATAACCATAATGTATTTTGGCTGCAAATTTTGATAGTGAATCTTTAAGTTTTAATATAAAGCATGGACAACCAAAAATTTAAAAAAAAAATGAGATCAGTGGTTTGATATTATGCAGAACTTCATAGCCAATCTTTTGATGACTAGGATTAATTAAAACTCTGTTTTGAACATAGCATGTAGTATTAATGGCTTCTATCCCGAAGGACAATGGAAGACCAGAATCTGCTAGCATAGTTCTTGCAGCTTCAATTAGAGTTATATTTTTCCTTTCAACTACTGCATTTTGTTTAGGTGTTCTAGGGATACTGAATTGTCTCACTATCCCTTTTGATACACAGAACTCATCTAGCTCCTGATTTCTAACTTTGTTCCATTATTAGTCCTAAATATTTTTACTAGCAAGTCATATTGTTTTTCAACTTTTGTGACAAATTCTTTTATAAATACCTAGAGTTTCTTCTTTAGAGTGTAGAAAATAAGTCCATGTAAACCTAGAAAAATCATCAACTATAATAAGAAATATCTTTTTTTTTTCTTAAGCTCATGATTTTTACATGGCCAAACAAATCAATGTGTAGCATTTGCAAATACTGGTTTGTTTTGGACTCATCAATGGATTTTTGTGAACCTTTATGTTGCTTTCCTTTTAAACAAGAAATGCAGTGTTCAACACATTTAAATCTTTTGTTAGTAGATATCTGATAAGATTTTTCTTTAAAAGAGTGTTAATTGGTTGTAAATTAACATGACCAAACCTCTTATACCATAATTCTGCTTAAGTTGTTGAAGCAACAAAAAATAAATATACATTTGACATAGGGTTATCTTTCAACATGTCCACTACATTAACATTACCACTACTGTAAGCAACAAGTTGTGCAGTGTTGTCAGCTATTATTTTGTCAATCCTTTTAACTACTTCTGCTCCAACAATTTCACAAGTTTTCTTGGTAAAAAATGAGCCATAGCCTTTGTCACTCTTATGTGAAACACTAAGTAGATGGAATTTTAGATTATCAATAAGATTGACATTTTCAAATTTTAGCTTACCAGCTTTGACAGTTCCTAAACTAAAAAAAAATGATGGAATTTTAGATTATCAATAAGATTGACATTTTCAAATTTTAGCTTACCAGCTTTGACAGTTCCTAAACCTAAGACTTTACCTTTTGAAGCATTGCCAAAAGATACATCTCCTCCTCCATGTGAAGAGAAGTTTGTGAGTAGGGCTTTGCACCCTTCATTTGTCTGCAGTCACCACTGTCCATATACCATAGGCTATCTAGGCATGTAGAGATTATTGATGAACAATCACAGTCACATTTAGTAGAATTCTAGGGATCATGATTTTTTGCACTTTCTTCATCAACCTTCTTACAAACAAATGCATGTAACTGATTGACTACACCATCAATGTCAACAGTCTGATCTTCATCATCAGTCAATTTTTTATTGAATTTATTTTTCTCATAACTAGTGATTTCATCCTGTTGGTTAAGAGTTTTATATGTGTCTTTAATCACGCCCTCTATTTTACTGAAATTTTCTTTTAAGGTATCCCACAACTCTTTTGCACTATTATAATGTAATAAGTTAACATAGATTTCGTTTGGTAGAGCCATAGCAATAATGCTTAATGCTTTTGCATCTATTTCAAATTTTTGAAAATCCTGCTCAGAGTAGTTTTCTAGTTTCTTTGCCTCTTAAACATCTAGATTTTCGGTACTTGGTTCCACTGGAACTTATGGTCCAAATATAACGGATCTCAATATCCAGTGTTCTCTTGAGTTAGAAAATGAACCATTCGACGTTGCCAGATGTTGTATTCTGATCTAACAAGCATCAGAGGCTTCTTGATGAAATTAGTGTTATGGGGATTGTGATTGTTTTGTGCCATTCCCTTTGATCTTTGTGAAAAACAGAGTACGTACAAAAACTTTTTGAATTTGATACTTTAAACTCTAAATTTTGATACAACGAACAGTTGTTATCAATTTGTGAGTTGATCTTTTTTGTATTAAACTGATTGTGAAATCAAGTTTGATGTGACTAAGCTCTGATACAAATTGTTAGGATTTGAGTTTTCATTTATGTGCTTTGGTATGCGAATAAGTGAAGTATTTGATGTTAATAAATGAAGTATAATGAAAATGGAAAGAAGAATTGCAACGAATATAAATGAGAACACAAGATTGGAAAGTTTATCAAACTGTTTTCTATTAATATCAACTGGTTACACTTACAAGAATGATTGTACACTAGGGCTGGCAATTTTACACGAATACACGAATACACGACACGAACCTACACGACCTTAACATGTATCGTGTTGACCTTAACAGGTAACAGGTACTAAACAGGTAGACACGAAAATACCTGTTAATTTTCGTGTCTAAACAGGTTAGATACATGTTTACCTGTTAGATACCTGTTAAGACATGTTAAGATTTTAATTTTAATTAAATAAAAAATATACCCCTCATTTAGTCATTTACTCAAATAGTCAAATATAGATGGAAGTATGGAACGACCCTGTCTTCTTTAGTTCAAAAAAAGAAAAAAAGAAACCCTAACTCTCTCAAGTTCAGCCGACATCATCCATTCATCCAGATCCAGCGTGCCGGTCATCCACCGCCGCTCATCCGCCGCCTGCATCCACCGTCAGTCATCCACCGCCGCTCCACCACGCCTGCATCCACGCCGGTCATCCACCACGCCTGCATCCACCGTCAGTCATCCACCGCCGCTCATCCACCGTCAGTCATCCGCCGCAATTTAAAGGTAATTTTATATTTCTTTCAGTGAATGCCATTTATATCTGTTTCAGTGTTTGGTTATATCTGAGTTATGCTGTATATATCTGGTTCAGTGTTTGGTTAAACTGTTCGGTTTGTGCTTAGGGTTCTGCAGTGTTTGGTTAAACTGTTCGGTTTGTGCTTAGGGTTCTGCAGTGTTTGGTTAAACTGTTCGGTTTGTGCTTAGGGTTAAACTGTTTGGTTATATCTGAGTTATGCAGTCATTAGGGTTCTGCAGTGTCGAGTGTGTCATTGAAAGGTCTGTGTCGGGTCAGTTTGGTTAAATTGTTCTGTCAGTCTGTCGTCTTTGTTTTTGAGTCGAATATTAGTGGTTCAGGTTTGTGCTTTGCTCTGTTTGGTGTCAATAGTCGAGTCAAGTTCAGTTCAGTAGTTTCAACTGAAGGTCGTTTTGCTTAAACTGTTTCAGTGTTTGGTTCAGTGTTTGGTTTAGTGTTTGGTTCAGTGTTTGGTTAAACTGATACCTGTTTAAACTGTAAATGAGTGAACATAATATCACACTAATAGTATATGTTTGTTTGTATTTGTAGGTTCTAATGAAGTTAATTTGGATGAGCTCACTGAAGATATAATGTCACTTGATATTAGTGGAGAATCAAATGCTTCAAACTCAATGAACACTTCTAAGGTAACCACTCCAAATGCTTCGAGTAGTGTTGCTAAAAAACAATGAACAATCTAAGGTACTTACTCCAAATGTTTAAAGTAATGTTTGATAAATTAAAATTACTTAATTTATGTCCAATTGTCAATGCTAAATATGAGTACAATTATGTGCAGGTTTGAATTGTTGGAATTAAAGATCTAAGAGGAGAACCATGGCAACTTGGAAACTTTGAACTTGTTTTTAATGGATATATTGAATTATTTAAGTCTTTTGTGATTTGCCGTTTATGGATTTTTGTTTTAAACTTGTTAAGTATTCAGTATTTTGTGGATTATTTAAGCTGTTTGTGAACTTTTGGCGAGTTTTGTTTCACTAAACAGGTTCTAAATATGTGATTATTTTAGTGTTAGTTAACAGGTATTAACAGGTAATTTTCGTGTATTTCGTGTCGTGTTCGTGTCGTGTTCGTGTTTGAAAAATAGGACACGAAATCTTATCGTGTCGTGTTCGTGTATAGCCTTTCGTGTATCGTGTCTTATCGTGTCGTGTCTTATCGGGTACGGGTATACACGATATGCCAGCCCTATTGTACACCCCCCCCCCAGGCTGATCACTCACATTGTGTTCGTATAATAGGAATGTATGTGAGGTGATGAAATAAATCTCTAACAGGTGAGATGTATTTATACTAAGTACAAACATCTGTTTGCAATCAAGGCTGACATCACCCTGATTACGACATCTAACATTCCTAACAGAAAAAGATTCCAGATGTTTCTCTCCAGATGTTAGAAACATCTGATGGAATTAACAAGTGATTAAATATACTAAACATATGTCTTGACTAACACTGTTACATTAATAAAGTATGTTAATTAAACCTCTGTTGACTAGTTCCAAACATCTGTTAGGCCATACAAATGCTTGGTCTTCACCATCAGTTCTTTGCCTTCAACAGGGATTTGGCTTTTGAATAGATGTGTCTTCTTCTCCAATAGTGTTCTCCAGTCTTCAACAGTGCTTTGTAATTTTTAAACAGATGTTCTGTTAGTGTTCAAAATTCACTATCTTTGGGGAGAGCTGTAGATCTTTACTTGTTTATTTCGTGATCAGAATGGTATGTTTTAGCTTTGGATATTATATGTTATTTTGTAGGTCCAACAATTTCCCCCTAAAACAGATGATGCATAACCTCAGCTTTATTGATCAACTTTTATTACTCATCACCTTCTCTCTCATTTGCCCTTTGAAATTGAGTTCAAACTTCATAGTGTAGTTATCTTTTGGGTCCCTTTCAAGTTTAAGACCCAATAGGTCTTGTTGATCATTATTTTTGAGCCCAAAAGCACTGTTCATGGAGACCTTTTCAACTTCTCCATTAGCCCTGAGAAAATTCAATTCATGGCTTGTCTTATCAAGACTTCCATTTAGAGTTTTGAGGCTAGATAGATTTCCCGGGCCAAAAGTTATTGGTGATGAAGGTCTGCCCAAGATTTTCCCAATGAGATCTTCTAGATTTTTATCTGGGTGCCTCATTCCTGATCCCTTCTTTCCTATATTCGCACTTGTATTCACACCGATGATAACGTATAGCTACACTGGTTACAAATACTCAAAAGTCTATTAAGTCTACCTACACACACATATATACAGGCTAGACACTATTTCCGGACACACAAACCATGTCTGGAAATATTCACAACCTATGTATCAGTGAATAACATATTCATGCATATATTGAAAACATTTCTGGACATACATCAGGGAAACAAACATTCCCTAATGTTTACAAACATGCCCGAAAATATTACATTTCCTAACCAACGAACACTTAACCAAATATACATAATATTTCTAAGTGTTAAAGCTCTGATGCATTCATCACCGGCTAGTGCGCTTACATAAACATAAAAGATAAGTATCAAACTCAGTATGATACATCAGTTCCTCATTAACACTACAAAATATCCCTAAAATGAAACTCAGTGACACAATAGGCTAACTCTAAGTACTCGCATATAATCATTATATTCTTCCATTCAGCCATTCTAAAACTGCAAAAAGTCCATAGTTACATTTACAAATTTGGTCATACATAACATGTAAAAGATGAGTCTTTATGGCATATGAGGATGCTTAGAACTTAAACTATCTTCAACTTCTTCCACAAACTTGTAAGAAAACTTGAACTTAATAGATTTTGTTGCTTTAGCACTAGCCTGATGTTTGGGGATTCTTAACAAACACCTATCATGTCTTCCCTTTCTCACCTCTACGATTCGAGGTTCAACATTGAAAACTTCCATCAAATGCTCCTTGAACAAGATGATGTCTTCTTCCTTCTCAAATCCCTCCATTTTCACCACTTTGAGCTTGCGCAATCGCCCTTTTTGGACCTTGGTGGAGCACTCACGTTCACAGGACTTCGAGTAGCTTCGAGTGACAATCTGCGAATGCATTGTTTTGCATCAAAGAAAAACCTTCTTAAAAGTATCAATAGTTAGATTGTAGAAAATTGAACTTACACTTATGAATAACCTCTTGAGAGAAGTGCAAAACTTCAAAAAATGAAATAATGATTTGATGTTATGATCTTCCATACAACTATCAATCCACCACAACTCCTCAAGTTTACTGAAATTGAAATGTTGCTCATTGTGCTTTGAGGACAACAATGGTCCAAAGACTTCCTACAAGAAAGTATAAAAAGGCGGTTTACGATTTATAAGTCTATGTTAGGCTCGAAATCCTAAAGATATTTACCTTAAACGTCCATCCATGAAGTGTAAGCACGCTTACATCTCGAATTGCTCGCAAGAGTGGATTATAGAGGCCATGGACCAAGTGGTTGAACCCTGGACCCTTGAAATCTAACTTGACATTTTTCAAGTACAGCAAATTTTCCAAAGAAAACCAACAAAGAAACCCACTATAACGAAGAGTGTTGAGCTCCAATGCCTCCACATACACCGACTTAAGATCAACACAATCTAAAACGCTTAAACTTGTAAGCTTAGCAAGCCCTTCAACTCTCAAAGACCTCAATCCATCACATTTCTCAATGATCAAAGTCTCAACATACCGAAACTTGTTGATCAAAGAAGAAACTAATTCACAACTTAGATAGTTAACAGAAGTCAATTTAAGGGTCTTGACAGAAAACGGATATGGAGAAGAATGTGCCAAATCCATGGTGTTCAACACAATCTCCCACCCAAATTGCCTTGGGAATTCTTGATATCCTTTAGGAAAATCAAGATTCAGTTTTCTGTTCATCTCAAGTGATGCAGTAATGAACAAACCTTTACTACAATGGACTTCAAGTTTTCTGGGCATTTTTAGAGGATTATTTTCATCAAAACCAACCAGAAAATCACCAATTACCGATTCAAAATCTTGAATATTGAATGTTGCTCCTCCATGTTTGATGTAAGGTCTGTTCCATAACCCTGTAAAGAGAGCTACAGCTTTCGATCCAGAATCCAAAGGGTGAATTGTGAGAATTTGTCTAAGAAGTTCATCTGGTAGTTTACTAATGTAGTCTTCATCTATCTCTGACCTGCAAATTCTCCATTATATCACTGAAAAGCCCATTGATTACAAATCACCATTGAAGTTTTGAGATACAAAAAAAAAAAAAAAAAAAAAAAAAAAAAAAAAAAAAAAAACTCACCTTGTGTGATCATCAGTGATACGGTTTGATCCTTGTTCCATGTATGGGTTGGAATTTAGAAAGGTTTTGTTGATGAAGATTCTATTAAAGAACTTTTTGAGATAGAACAAAACTTGGGGAACAAGAGTCTGACCAGGAGGAAGATTGAGACGATGACGGCAATAGTTTATTCATGTGTTTTGTTTTTTAAACTTTAAAGATATAGTTTAAATATAATTTCGGAACTTTACATGGAACCTTGCATGTCGACTTTTTTGGTCTTTATAGTTGATTTAAAAGTTTACTGAGAATATACATCAAACTTTACTTTACTGAGAATATACATGAAAAGTCTATGAAAATGTTTGGAATTTTGAAAGGTTTTTCATTTGTGATTTTTTAATTTATACAATTTTTGTCATAGTGAGAATCTTTTAACATTTTACATGGTAATTTAAATGTTATACTTTTAGACAGGTTATGTAAATGTGTATGCTTTTGCCTCTCACTAAGATTGTACCGATAAGTATGGTTGTAAAAGTCGTTACGTGATTTCAGGTCGGTTAACTTAGTAATTGCGAGTGTTCGGCCTAGGCGTAAAGTACTCAGGGAGTGCTCGAACATGTTAAATTATAAAGAAATTAGTTTTTGGAAAATTATATATATCAAATATCATAAGTTTACTAATATTTATAACAGAATACAAGAATATCAATATAAATAAAAAAATATATGTTCAAATAGTAAAGTATTTTAAAAATTGATACTCGTTCCATAAAAAATAATATTTATTCTTTAGTATGATAGACATAGGAATATGTTTATGTCAAACTCGGCGCGGGTTGACCAACTAGATCCGATTATGATTTAGGTTAATCATGTTTGAACGATTCCAAATAATTAGGTGGAGATGAAGAAAAATCGTCTTGGCATCCTACCTTGTAGCAATTACTTGGCGAGTACGCGGCCTCCAAGACCTTGTTTTACAACATTACTCGCAAGTGGATTATTTGTTTCTAGTGGTTTTCTACTCAAAACTTTTATGCATTGTATGCATAGACGGACCTAATAAGTAGTGGCGGATGTACAAGTATTGTAGGGTGGGTATATCGTCCAGCCAGCTTAAAAGACACAATGAAAATATAAACCAAGTAATTCATGGGAATAATTAATCAACCTAAAACAATTGCCTTGTGTTTTCTAATATTCACATTTACGTTGACCCGATTTTTGTTTTTTTTTTTTTTTAAACAAGTGGGCCTGTTTAGCACTTCGGTAATTTTTTTGCACATTGACTAATTTAGGCATTTAGTTCATTGTTGAAGGAAAATTGGCATCGGCATTATCAGTTGTTGAACAATAGTCTCACCGGGGGATGAAGACCACGACAAAAGGTTATTGATGTGCTTTGTAAGTTTCTTAAATTTCATAAATAGTTTCAATAAAAACTCCAAACCTTGATCTTTCGGAGTTTACATGGAACCTTGCTAGTTGACTTTGTTCGTCTCGTATATATATATTTAGACAATATTTTCTTGTAAGTTCCAAATTTTGTTAAGAATCACGAAACATTAAAACAAAGATCTATAAAGTTCATTGACATTTTCGAAGTTTTTTCATATGAAACTTTTAATATTATACTATTTTGTCTGGTTTATTATTTAAATTATCATATTTATATCATGGGTTTTGAGAGTACGATTACATAGGAGAAAAATCTGTGATTTAAGTAAAAAAAATTAATGTGATTTGTATGCCAAAATCCCGATCGCCCTCTTTTAACGTTCGGTTAAACCTCCCGATTGTCCTCTTCGTAAAATAAATTCTGGATCCGCTACTAGGTAAAGGTTCTATTACTCTCTATGTTCTCAACACTAAAACATCCCCAGGTAGAAATGGTTATATACAGTTGCGGATCCAACAATTTTTTTCATCGGGTTCCTTTTGATGGATTCTCATTAATTTTTTTTTAAAATCATACAAGGTTTCCACTAATTTTTTCTATTTTTATCTAAACCGGAGGGATTCCTGAGAACCTTTAAAACATCCCTGGATCCGCCCCTGGTTATATAACCGACTTGATACATAAACTGGATGTGTGGTGGATAAGGATAAGATTAAGTGGCGGAGCTTGACCAAAAGTTTCGAGGGGGCGTAAAGTAATGGGACCCAAAAAACTTTTTTCATATCGTTATGTTTCGGATCGGGTCGGGTTGGCTATTCGATTCAAATCGGGTCAAATAATAATAGTTCCAAATAAAACAAAGTGTATATTTACCAAACTACCCATCATTTATATACAAAGTTTATAAATATTTAGAATATACAATTTAGGAAAAATAATCTGGGGGGCGATTCTATATAATTTTAAAATTTTCAGACGAAAAATCGGAACTTGTACACTTCTAACCGAAATATTGGGGTGGACGGGTGCACCCCCGAGCACCCACTATCCTCCGCCTCTACGATTAACTGCAACTGCAAGAGTAGGCTGAGTCAGCCCATACCAAGTTAACTATGTAGACAACCATATATTCCTATTAGGCGTTTACATTTTTCTAATGCTAGCCATTGATTGTACATTCTCTTGCATATGTTACGAAGGCCATGCTCTCTTTTAGTACTGGGCCAGCCCAGTTAAGCAAGCCTAAATCGTCTTACACCAATAATACTTAAATATTCTCCTTGTTGCTCAGGTTTGGACCCTCCCCTAAATCGTATTACACCAATAATACTTAATATGTTATATAGTTAACTTACAAAAACTTTAGTCATAGAATTCATAAAAAAAAAACAAATACTTTAGTCACCAGCTTTTTTTTAACAGCAAACTCACTTTATATATATATATACTAGGTTATAACCCCGTGTATTACACGGGTTGAAAATAAATGTAATTTTACATGCTAAATAATAAAACAATATATATTTAAAAACCTCATTTATTAGACGGGTTGAATAAATGTAATTTAATATATTAAATAATAAAAAAATATTATAATTTTAAGAGCCTCGTGTATTGTAATTTATATACCAAATAATTAGAAAGTTAAATCTTTAAAAACTCTATGTATCACACAAGTTGAATAAATGTAATTTTAGATTAATAGTATATTAATAAATATAATTTTAGATTAATAGTGTATTAAATAAATATAATTTTGGATAAATTCTTATATATAAATTTTAAGTAATCAATATATTTGATAAATAATAAAAATACTAATAATACTAAAAAATCTAATTTATATGCTAAATAATAAATATAAAAGAAAGACGGAAAACCGCAAAAATAGATGACTCCAATGAATAACACGTGTCACATATTGGTTTCTTTTATTATATAGTAAGTATATAGATATAGATGTTCACATCATCGGTTGTTTCAATCGATAACATAATTTGTTTTCATATCATGGATCGATAACCAACGCTACAAATGTGACAAACAACACTACAAAAAGGGAGGTGGATATGAAATACCGAGTATAAAGCTAACCGAATAGACTATAAAGAAACTGAACTAAAGTAGAGTATATGGTCTAAATATGGAGTAAAGTGAAATAACAAAGTAAAGTGTGCATGGTCTAAATATGGAAGAGTGAAATAAGTGGTTTTATACTTAAGATTTAGAGTAAATTGCAGTTTTGGTCCCTGTGGTTTAATGGTTATTGCTATTATTTACAAAATCCAAATGTTTTGCAATTTTAATATCAATGTTTCGATTTTATTGCGGTTTTAGTCCACCACACTAACTCCATCTAAGTTATTGTTAAATCCTTTTCACATGATAGGCATTTGTAAAGGTATTTTAGTAAATAACGATTCTCAATGATCAAGTTTGTTTATGGGTAAAATAATTTCTAGCCACGCCATGGTGTGTTGTGGGGGTAAAATAATGTTGTATGAATATGTCTAAATTATCTAGGTCTATAACACCATGCCATGTACATTTATAATTTAACATTAGGCTACTATCATCCATCATAATAATATTTTTACTGTTGGATCGTGATATTATTTTTATGCACTAAAGATTCTTTTAGATTATTTATTAAAATACCTTTGCACATGACATAAATAATAATATTTATTCATAAGATATTAAACTAATAATATTTAGTAGAAGGGTTATCTATAATATAAGATATTAAACTAAATATATTTAGTAGGAGTATTATCTATAATTAACTAAAAGAGATTAAAGTAAAATAATAATTATCTATAAGAGATGGCTTAATATAATGACAAGTGTCCCTAAAGTGGTTCTTTTATTATATATATATATATATATATATATATATATATATATATATATATATATATATATATATATATATATATATAAAGAGCCACCAAGAGACTGAGAACAACAAAAAGGAACAAGAAAAACAAAAACAAACAGACCGGACAAAACGACAAACTTACATCGTATGAGAAATATCAAACAACCTCCAGTTTTCCCAGCTCGACATCTTGTGCTTGGACATCTTCTTTTATCTGATCCACCGTAATACTAACGGGAATGAAACGCCTATCAAAAATCATCTCGTTTCTTGCTTTCCTTATCCTCCAAACTGTTGCCAAATCAACGGTATATACCACCCGTTTCCATGTGGAACCACTTGGCTGATTCTGAATAAAGACCAACAGATCATTGATGCTAGCAATGTCGACAGGGAAGCAAATATGCATCCAGACCAAAACGTTCCACCAAATGCTACGAGACCAAAGACATCTGATAAAAATATGGTCCGGGTCCTCCACACCCATTCTGCACCGAGGGCAGGAACAATCCAAGAGAGGAACTCCCCTACGGATCAAGCCGACATTTGAAGCAATTTTTCCAATTAAAGCTCTCCAAAGAAGATAATTAACTTTTGGGGGGCCCAATTGTTCCAACTGAAAATGAAATGGTTGTTTTCGGAGTCCTCCTTTGCCGACTCAATATCCATCCGAACCTGCTTTACCGAAAAAACCCCATTAGGATCCGACCTCCATTTCCAAGTCTTGCCGTTCGCAACCAGGTTGTCTTTAAGGATGACTCCATTTTCTCCAATGCCGCATCAACCGAGCCAATATCCTTCCATATACCCGGGATAGTTTTTTTCACCGGGATAGATGGCGGTATATAAATACTATTGCCCCTATGAATTGCACCCACAACCGAGACCCACAACTCATTTGGGTTCGATAAGTATCTCCACCACCATTTGGAAAGTATAGCAAGGTTAAAATTATGAATTCCCCCAAGCCCCATCCCACCCAGTTTCTTAGCTTTCATCATGTAGTCCCATCGAATCCATCTCAACTTATGCCCCGAATTGATTTTACCCCAAACGAACTCCCTTCTTATCTTTTCCAACTTCTGAATAATACAATTTGGAGCAGCAAATAAGGAGAGAAACTAAGAAGGAAGGCCTCCGAGAACCGATTTAGCAAGAGTCATATGGCCCGTGAAAGAAAGATGCCTTGCTATTATATAGTAATACTATTATATTGTAATAGTGTAGAGATGCCAATGTGGGACTAGATCATTTGGTATAATCTCGTCTCTTAGTGAAAGTTTTTGGGTTCAATACCAAACAAGAAGTAGATTAAAATTTATTTAGCGTAATTTAGGAGTTTATAAGTATTGCGATTTAAATAAAAAATAGTGTACATATTTAAAAAAAATTATAACACATTTGTTATATTGGTTCGTTTTATAGTTATTGTACTTTTAATTAAACTAATAATAATAGTTTGTTTCTGTAAGCCACTTTGATAATTTTAAGAGAGTGATTCAATTAAATTAATAATGTGAAATTTTATATTTTTATAATTAATACTTTCGGTAAAAGAAGAAAACTCGATGACATAAGAAAAGCTGATGTAGCAGCCAATGAGACTGTTCGACAATGTTTTTCTTATGTCATTATTGCATTATAAGTCTTAATATATAAAATCACTTAAAAATACATTTAAACATCTGCCAAGAAAACCTCTGCCTATATCTCTGTATAATAGCCAGCAGAGGTTGAAGGTTCATACAACTAACCTTTCTTCAGCAGAGTTTAATTGCCGGGAATTTCAAATTCAAAATGTATGGGAATACGTAATTTGCAATTAATGCATGTCACTCACAAACTCCTAACAATCAAATTTTCTTATATACGACTTTTCTTCCCATTTCCCTCCTCATATTTGATCACACTCCCATCTTCTCTGATTTCGGATTTTGAAATTTGAATTCAATCCGAATTCCGAATTAGAAGCATGTCAACATCACTTGAGAGTAACAATCTTAGTTTTGTTAACGATTTGAATCCTGGGAAAGATATGTGACACATGAAAGCGAGGATTATTCGAAAATGGAATCAATGTTATAAAATGGATCTCATCTTCATTGATGAAAAGGTAATTTGTATTTGTGTTTTTCGGTTCTATCAGAGACTGTAGGTTTGTATTCTAAAAAATACTTTGTTTAAATGTTCTTCAGGGTGCTAAGATTCAAGGAGGTATTAAAAGTCATTTGATACACGTTTTTGATGGACAACTTCAAGAAGATACTGTTGTTATTCTGTTGAAATTTGGTGTGGGTGAAAATAAAGATTTATATAAAGTTGTAGCACATGACTATAAAATCAACTTTTATCGATGCACAACTGTTACACCTGTGAGAGATTGGCAAGGTGTCGAGTATGGTTTCAACTTCAGAGCTTATCAAGATATTCTTCAAGGAGGGGAATTAAAATCTTTGAGTGTTTTTTGTAATCATGTCTTTTCTGTATAAAATTAGAAAATTTTTACTTATTCTGTTGTATAATGTGTTCATATAGATGTTGCTGGATCTGTGGTTTGGTGTGGAGATCTTGAATTCTTTGGTCGACCTCCAAAAGAAACTAAGAAGATGAATTTCGATATTCAAGATTTGGAGTAACTGGTTGTTTACATGTTCATTCATGTAGAAATCATTGTTTGTATTTAATGTGGAATGATGTTCATAAATGAGATGAAGAATGTTGGTATTTAATGTGGAATCATTGTAATGGTAATAAATGAAATCAATAGTTTTTGTATCTAACGTGGAATCATGGTAATAAATGAGATCAACAATTTATTCTTCAAGTGAATATGGTAGTTAATTTGTGGCTCATTTACAACTTTAATAAATGGTCATAAATTTTCTTTGATTTTATATTGCCATACATTCAATGTAGTTTTGATTTTATAGATTATAAAAAAATGGTCATAAATTAGTGTTTACTTTATGGTCACACAAATATTGTTTTCATGTAGAGGTACGGTGTTGCGATGTACCGTGTGGAATATTATGCTCTGCAGTTTAACGAGTTCATCTCTAAAACCCCAGTTCATAAACATGTGATAGTTGTTATACAGCATGGAAAGTGTAATGAATGGAGAGGTAATTTTTGTTATTTTCTGCAAATCATAACTATACTCTTTATTTCTGGTAATATAATAACAGGTTGACTAAATATTTATATACTTTTGCATGTAGATCAAGTTACAGTTCAAAGTGATAAGTTTGCTACACGACTGTTTCTGAATGAAGAAATCCATGAAGTTAATCAGCTAAGGAGGAGGTAATTTGTCAACATAATTTGCACTGTATACATTTTTGAAGTCAAATACTTTGTTTCATGTTATCTGTATACTAATTCTAATCATTTGTGGCATCAAGTAGCCTTATACTGAAACAAGGACAAGGGAGTGGTTCTACTTCTCAAACAATACTTTCGTCTCAAATTGTTTTTCCATTGCATAAAGAATTTGTAACGGATGGTGTTAGGATTGAACCCTAACAGAGGAACAGATAATGTAAAGCCAAAACCGGATCACATCAGTAGACTATCAATAAGCAGCAGTTTACTCTCTGCTTTCCCCTTGACAGTGATATTCTAACAGCTGATGAATCTTAAGTGCTGCTCACTACAACAACTGATGAAACTAAACACTGATGATACTCTTAAAGACTGCTGAAGGCAAACACTGAGCTCTATCTACTGCTGTCTCATAAGTACTGCTGAAGATCCAAGCACTGCTCATTCAAAGACTGATCACCTTTTGAAGAAAGCACTGATGATGCAAGTAACCAGTGCTTAGGCTACAACAGTGGAACGTGAACAGTGTTAGACTTGTTTTGTATTGTATTATCAATCAATTGTTAGACATCAGTAGTTTTGTATAGATCAGTGTTTATAGTTTGTTAGGTCGTTAGATGTCACTATCATGGTGACGTCAGCTGAGGTACATCAGTAGTTTGGTTTGCCTATAAATATGACAGTACTCTGTACTGTTATATTTGATCGTTTTGAGTGAGTTTCTTCTCCTCAATTCATCCTTTCATCTTGTGCAACCAACCTTGGAGTATCTGGCTGAGGGGGAGCTTAGTTTATGTAAACATGCTGTAATCATTTGCTTTGTATTTTCAATCTTTCGACTCAATGAAAAGCACTTGTTTATCAAACTATTTTCTTCCTTGATTGTGTTTATACAGTTTGTATCCATTTCCGCTGCACTTTACATTGTCACATATTCGTTGATCTATCAAGTTCATACAAACAAACACAATCATGAGAGCCTCGGATCCTAACAATTGGTATCAGAGCTTGGACAGTCAAATTCGATCTAACAATCAATTTGACATAACAGTTCAGCTCACAATTCGTTGATACTGAGGTTGGTTGTATTCAGTTGAAAAACAGAGTAACAAGTGAATCATGATCAAAATGATTATTCAGCAACTCTGTAAAACAACCAAGATGTCATATGACACACAAACTTCACACAACAAGTGATATCATGCACAAGTCACTCATAGTTTTCAGATCTGAAAAATATCTGTTAAATTATGGGACCGTTCGATATTTTCAAAATTGATTTCAACTGTTGTTACGAAATTTGTGATGTTTTTACATTTTACACTAAAGTATGTACCTCTGTTCAGCTAAACCTATGTTCATCTAAACACTAGTGTTCTGCTAACAAAGAAAGAGGGAATTAAAACTTTAGTCAAAATTCTTATGTGTTCAAAGGCAGGTTGAGAATCCTCAATAGGACCAAAACAACTTTGTCAAAACACATTAAGAAAATAAGGTGTCAAAACTGTCCTAATCATATGTGATGTGAGATCTGGTAATAAAACATGGACAAATGTGGCCAGATTTCTCAAAACATTACTTCAAAATGATTCTGGATTAAGTTTCCTCTCAGTGAGTATTTCTATACTTGTGAATGGGAAGGGCAAAAAGGGAAAAATAAATAAATCTCAAAGTGTGGTTATCTCAAAAACCTTTGAATCCAAAAGGAAAAAAAGTATAAGCACAAAACACTTCTGAGGTCAAAATTGGGGTAAACAGTGGTCATCATGCAACTGAGTGCTTTCATCAATCCAGGAATTGTTCAGGTAACTACGGCATCTGCAGTAATTGTCCTTAAAAGAAGAATTTACAATCAATTGACAAGAAAATGACCCCAAACAATGGTCAAAATAACTTGAGAATGATATGACCATGAACACATTTGTAAAGCTGTCAGATCCTTTTGTTGATTTTCAAAACTTCCTTTATTTTTCTAAGGTGTTTCTCTTCTTAATAAAACCAGATATATATTACTTTTTATAATATATTCTGTACTTTTACTCATTTTTTATAGTAAAAGTTCATCTCTGGTCAGGATGTAATTTACTTGTTTTTGTGTAAAATTACTATCCTAAATCTGGTCAAAAGGAAATGGCACATATATCAAGGTCATGTTAACCTCAAGTTTGATTATCACAGATCATAAATTGATTGCAAATTAATTTCGAACTACTAAGATACTCATGTTCTAGTTCAAGTAATTAGACACAAAATGAGCAGCTCTAGTAGAAATGATTTCATCATCTGGGATGCTAAACCACTGTCTGGAATAATGGACATTTGGCAAAACCTTGAACAAATTTCCTGTAGATTACTGCTGGCAATTTAATCTTGATAATGTACATTTAAAATGTATTTTGTTAAGAATAGCATCTCTGTTGCTCAACAGATGTTAGATAAGACAAAATCACATTCTACATCTGAACAAGCAGATGCTAACATTATTTTGTCAAAGGTTAAAACATTGCTGCACTATCAGTTGATTGCATTCTATTTTCTACCACTGTTGTACCTAAAATGCTGTTGTGTCTCAACATCTGCTCTCTAAAGTCTGTCCACTACTGATAGTCAACCTCTGCTTCTCCAAAAACACGGATGCTTAAAATCATTGTTCCATCCACTGATACATCCACTGTTTCATCTCATTATCGTTGTAACTACTGATGATTGTTCCATCAGTAGTTATCAAAACAACTGTCCTCCACTAATTACCATAACATCAGGGGTTGCCACGTGGTCAGTTTTTAGCCATCAGATCATTATAACCGCTCCCACATCAGCATTCACCTTTTTCCTAAATAAAACCCTGCCCTAACACCAAAACAGGGTTTTACTGTCGAATTGAATTCCAAAGTTCTCTTCTCATAGCAGTTTCCCTCTCATAACCCCAAAAACCTTCTTCGATCTTCTTCATCAAAAATGACGAAACCAAAATCGAAAACAAAATCAAAACCATCATCTTCCTCCACAACAGCAGATGCCACTCAAATGGCCGCTGAAACCACGGAGATTCGCTACAAAGCTCCACACAACTATGTGGGTATACTCACAAAACCTACCGATAACCACACTCTCGACTCCATCATTGACATCCTATCTGCGTCAAAGTACAAAACTTTGATAACAGCAGACGCTCCCATTTACCTTGATACCCAGAGAGAGTTCTGGAAAAATGCCACCCTCGAAAAACAAGGAGACATCATCACAGCCATCAACTCCTCGATACAGGGTAAGAAGGTACAAATCTCTCCAAAATCCATCTCTGAAATCTTTAAACTCGATGATTTGAAAGGAAAAACCTCATTTACTAAAGACGAGTTGAAAAAGGATTTCATGAACAGGGGCTATGCAGAACAACCGAATAGGGATACCCTACAAAAGGGTTATTTCCCTTCAGCACCCAGATTTTTATTCCACACACTACTAATGTGTGTTTCTAATAAAACAACGTCTTTTAATGAAATGCCAACAAAAATCCAATGCCTGGGGTATGCAATTTTAAACGATAAAAACTATAACTACTCCCAGGAAATATTTGATGATTTGGTAAAAAACGTTGATAATAAGGCATTTCTGCTCTTTCCAAGATTTCTAAGCTACTATTTTGAACAAAAATTTGTTGAGAAAGATGCAGATTTGCCCAAACAAGGTGTCTCTTTCAAAATAAACTGTTTAACAATTGAAACATTTTCAAGAATGATGGCACCAATAAAGTTAAAAGCAAAGGTGCCTGAGCAAGTTTTAGAAACTGCCACTGATCCTCAGGCAACCTCTACTGAGCCCACTGCTCCAGGTGATCAAAACAGCACACCCACTGTTTTGAAACCCACACCTGCCACCACTAAAAAGACCAAAAAGAAAATATCCAGAAAACCCACCAAACCCACACCAAAGGCAACTCTGGAAGATGAGATCCCAGAGTCAATGCCAGTGACAACACAAAAGTCACAAGAAACCACTGCTGCTACTTCCTCACAGCAGTTGGAAGAAAGATCTCGACCCCAGCCTAAAACTCCTCCTGCATCCTCACAAAAGGATCAGGTTGTAAGCACAGGGACCCCACAATATGAAGCTCTGGACCCACTCGGATCCATCTTCCACAGTCCTGATCCCAAGGACATGTCTCTTTCAACACCCATACCCTCACCAATCATAATGCCACAATCAATAATACCCCTGTTGCATGCAGTTGATATTGCACAGACACAAACCAGTTCCTCTCTATCACCCATTACTGAGAGTATACCTCCACAAGTGACTGGGTCTGATGCTTATACCTTTGCTATCCCAGCAACAGCTGAGGAGGTTACACCCCCTGAGTTACAAGTAACTCTCGGTGGTAGTTCAAGTGGAGCAGCAACTACAACTGATGGATCAACAGATCTTCAGTTGGACAGTTGTTACATCAATAAGACTCCCTTAAAGGCAATTTCTTCCATGGCAACTTCGGTAACCACCAGTGAGTTAACTTTAACCACTGGTACCGTCAAAGGTTTATCGAGTGCTGAAGAAAGAAGTCCCCAGTACCAAGAAAAAGGGGCATCAATGGATGATTTTTGGGACTCTGTTCCAAAGTCACACATTGGTACAACCACCACTGGTGGGGATTCAGATGATCCTACAAATGTAGGTGATGATTCAAAATATCAGGAATTGACGAAACGAGTTGACAAACTTGAAGATTCAGTTGCTGAGATTAAAGATATGGTGCAAGAGATTTTAAAAGCTCGGAAAGCACAGGCTACTGCTGCTCCTGCTCAAGCACCTGCACAACATGCATTTGCTGCAAATGAGCTTTGGAATATTTTCCAACCAATGCTTGAAAAACAGCAACACATGGCTGATAAAAAGCATGCTATTCAAGTACAAATGCTGACCAACATGGTGGAATCAAGGTTCAAAGACACTCAAGCAGACATCAAGGCTATAAAAGCTAGTATACAAAAGACTGCCCAAAGTGGAAAAGCTCCATCCTCAATCCTCTTCATGAATACACCCCTTGCAGATAATGCCAAAAAGGGGGAGAAAATCAAGTTGAGAAAGAAAGGAATTGAAGATGGGATGTATATTGAACCAGAAGATACATCAGCAGTTACAAAAACAGCTGATACAAAATCTTCAAATCAAACAGCTGATACATCAGTAGTTACAAAAACTGCTGTCAGTAGCCAAACAGCTGCCTTATCATCAACACACACACCTCCAACACACACCACTCCATCACATGCCATCACAACCACTGTTCCACCACCAACTGTGTCTACAGCACAAAAACCACCATCACCATCAAAAACAGCCAAATCATCATCACCCCCTGCCAAAAAGCAGAAGACAACAGATGTTACAACATCTGCTGTAATGGCAACAATGGTTGAAACACCAGTTGTTTCAACTACTGTTAGTCAACCACTGATCACCACTCAAACAACTGCCATCATAACCCCTGCTCAAAAGCAGAAGACATCTGCTGATACATCAGTAGTTGTAATGACAACAGCAGTTGAGACACCAGTTGTTTCAGCAGCTGTTAGTCAATCATCCACCACTGCTATCACCTTTCCTATATCACAACCAAAGCTCCTCAGTAGAAAAAGAAAGCCAATACCTGCCAATGAGGAAATACATGATCCTAATACTGCAAAGTATCCACTGGAAATTGAAGCTCTAAAAAATGAGATGAGGCAATTCTATACTGAAGAAGATCCTTCTAAAAGAAGATTCTCCTCACTCATAGGCTACATGCCACTAGAGGATATGGATGATTACCTCAAAATAAAGGCAAGGCAAGCTAAAGTAAAAGCTAAGGTTGACAGTGAAAATGAAAGTCTAAGCGAAGAAGGCATTGCTAAAAGACTGGAGTTCTATCTTTCAAAGGTAAAGCAGATAGAAGAATTTGCATAAGAGTTAAACAAAGAAAAGGCTGATCAAAAGAAGAAGTTAAGATAACAACTTCTAGCCTTCATCATGAATGAGAAATTCTATCCCGCTGAAGAACAACAGTTTAAAGAATGGCCTTTAGTAGCTTTAAAGCATGAGGCAGAAAGGATTCAAAGAATAAAAAATGATCCTTCAAAAAGGAAGAATGCTCCAAACTGGAGCAAATACAAAAAGCTCATTGCTGACCTCACTGCTGAATACAAAGGAAAGAAAAAGGAGCTGGTGGATGCTAAGATGGACACTGCTGAAGCCATATCAAAATGGTCTAGGCAGCAGACTGATGAAGCCTATGGGAGGCTAAAGAAAAGAAAGAAAACTGTTTCAGATGCTTCAAAGAAAAGAGAACAAATGATGAAGCTTGAACAGAAAATTGAAAACCTCAAAACAATGATAAAATCAGCAGACAATCCTACTCTTGGGTCAAATCAAGATGAAGGTAAACGGCTGACTGAAAAAGAGGTCAAAGAAAAGGAAGCAGAGTATCTCAAGGACACCATCTTAAAAATGGGTCTGAAAGAAGACAGCTCATCAAAGCTTCAAAACCTTTTTATGAAGGTACTGAACAAACCTGCATCTCCAAACACTGCAAAAGACAAGACAGAAATTGAAAGACAAGAACTTATTGAACAAGAAACTGCAGAAGACATAGCTGCAGCAGACAAAGTCATTGAAGAAGCTTTCAAAAGAATGTCTGAAAGTCTGCATGTGTTTTCAAGGCCATCTTCCCTCAACTCATCAAAAAATAAATCTCTCCCAAGAAACCCACTTGGCTTAAAAATACTAAAGTGGATGTCTGATCAAAAGACCCACGTATTGACCCTGGTCAGAGCCAATGGCGAAGTGAAGTACATATCAAGAAAAGAAGCACTAGGCCTTAGTGTTGAAGATTTGCAGGATCTCCTTGAACTTTCACTGTGTAGGGATGAGGATGACCAGAGTGCAAAGGAATTTGAAGCTGAATTTAAGAATCAAGCTACAGCACTCTTGATGAGTAATAAAGGTCCTGAATAATGAAGGGTTTTGGCATTATCTGTTCCAGGGGGAGATTGTTGGGATTGAACCCTAACAGAGGAACAGATAATGTAAACCCAAAACCGGATCACATCAGTGGACTATCAATAAGTAGCAGTTTACTCTCTGCTTTCCCCTTGACAGTGATATTCTAACAGCTGATGAATCTTAAGTGCTGCTCACTACAACAACTGATGAAACTAAACACTGATGATACTCTTAAAGACTGCTGAAGGCAAACACTGAGCTCTATCTACTGCTGTCTCATAAGTACACTGCTCATTCAAAGACTGATCACCTTTTGAAGAAAGCACTGATGATTCAAGTAACCAGTGCTTAGGCTACAACAGTGGAACGTGAACAGTGTTAGACTTGTTTTGTATTGTATTATCAATCAGTTGTTAGACATCAGTAGTTTTGTATAGATCAGTGTTTATAGTTTGTTAGGTCGTTAGATGTCACTATCATGGTGACGTCAGCTGAGGTACATCAGTAGTTTAGTTTGCCTATAAATATGACAGTACTCTGTACTGTTATATTTGATCATTTTGAGTGAGTTTCTTCTCCTCAATTCATCCTTTCATCTTGTGCAACCAACCCTGGAGTATCTGGCTGAGGGGGAGCTTAGTTTATGTAAACATGTTGTAATCATTTGCTTTGTATTTTCAATCTTTCGACTCAATGAAAAGCACTTGTTTATCAAACTATTTTCTTCCTTGATTGTGTTTATACAGTTTGTATCCATTTCCGCTGCACTTTACATTGTCACATATTCATTGATCTGTCAAGTTCATACAACAAACACAATCATGAGAGCCTCGGATCCTAACAGATGGTGTGAAGAAACATGTTGATGAGATTAGTGAGATAGAAAAGGTTTCACAGCTTTTTATATAGTTTGGTTATTTGTTTGGTTTATCACCTGCATGTTTGTCAAACTATAGATTACAAGTGGATATATTGTTTTTACAGGAAATGTCTTGTGTTGTGGTTGCGACAATTAAGATTGTGCAAGAAGAGTATGGTTGGTTTTATCTTGCCTGTCGTAAGTGTTTCAAGAAGGTTATAGCTAAAAGTGAATACTTACAAAATGTTGAAAATGTTTCGGATGATATTCTTCAATTGTCTGCGACTTCTTTGGTTTGTCCCAAATGTCGTAGTGAATTTACATCCATCACGACAAAGTAAGCAATGATGATTATTTAACATTTTATTTATATAAATAACAGTTTAAGACTGATATTTCAATATAATTTGGGAGCTTACTTAGGCATTTATATATATTTCAGGTTCAAAGTGCAAGTCCGAGTGCAAGATGAGAGTGGTAGTGTTTCTTTTGTTATGTTTGATAGAGATGTTCAGAAGCTTCTTGGATTAGCGGCGAGTGACATAAGAGAAAGGCAGGTGAAGGCGAATGATACTGAATGTTTCCCGCATGGGTTATTTTGATTGGTTGATAAGAAGGTTGCTTTTAAGATTGATATTTCAGAATTCAATCATAAAAATGACTATTGTGTTTATACTGTGCAAAAAAACATGTGATGATCCAGTAATAATTGCTAAGTTGGTTGGTGGAGATGATAATGGTGATGAAAATGCTGATGAGGTAGTATATAAAATTACTTTTTCAATCTATTTATTTTTGTTTTGAGGTTCAAAAACTGGATTTTGCACTTTTTTATATAATATCATATATTACGATCGTTTAGGTTACTCAAGAAGTAACTGAAGTCAATGATGTTAACCTTTCAGAATGTTCCCAAGTGTCTGCTGAACGAACTTCAAAGGTGAGTATTTATTTTTGAAAGTACATTTAATATGTTTTTAGAGTTCATTATTTTATTAAATGAGATCAATAGTTGTTTTGTGATATGTTGCAAGGATGTTTTCTCTGTTACGGCCGACTCTTCAGACGTTGAAATCGAAAAGGATTATGTTCCAAGTCCGAATGGAAAGCGAACATTCCAAGATGTTGATGTTGTAAATGTTGGTGAGTTATCCTCTAATGTGAGAAGAACCCGGAAGAAGCTATCCAAGGTTAACAATTAGATGCTTATGAAAAAACATTTCTTATGAGAGATAAGTAGAAGCCACTTATTTTGAAGACTCCTTGTGGTTTTTATTTATGTCTGTGAACTGTTGTTTCAACCTACTGTGGTTAAAAGTTTGGCTACAATTTGAAACATCTAAACTGATGGATTTGGTATGTAATGTCTATAATTAAAAGTTTGACCTTTTCTTGTTATATATTATCGTTATTATAGATTATAAATTATTGTTGATATTCATGTATTGCACAAGCAGTAGGGTTGTATATTATTGTTAGTGAATGTATGTAAATTTAATCAATTGGTTAGTGGGAAAACTGTTAGAATCTGAGATACATTAACATCTGTTAGAGGCTAAGCACTCTTACAGACTCCTAACATCTGCTAGGGCCTAAGCACTGTTAGGATCTGAGTAACATTAGTATCTGTTGAACAGACTTTGCTTCAACAGACCTTATCATCTATTGATCATCACCTGTTAAAGATCCTCTGTTGAATTGCATCATCTGTTGTTGCACAGCAAAGCTTAGATTCATCATACATTTGGCTTCATCAGTAGAGGTTGTGTTTGGTAGACCTTTGCTTCAACAGTCTTTGTGTTCATCAGCAGAGGTTGTTTGCTTCAACAGACCTTTTGTTTTGGCAGAGTTTAGCGAAACAGATGTTGAGTCTATCCCTTTGGTAGGAGCAGATGTTCAAAAGACTATTATTTAGAATTAGAGGTTGTAGAGTATTTTTTTAATTTTAAATCTTATATCTCTTTCCCTTGAGCGACTAGAAAACGTGATGCAGCACATACCAACTGGAAGATACCCATATAGTAATGTTTAGATGCAAAACATAAAAAGCTAAATCCACAAACTTTGGAGAATATATAACTTTCACACACCACCACCACATAACTTCATCCTACATGCAGTTAATTTTGGAAGAGGAAATTTGCCCATCAAACATACCAACAAAAACATAAACTATTAAACCCTAAAACGATGTTCAGAAACCATATCAACAAACTTCAAAGTGTACTTTATCTCCTGGCACACTTTTTTCTTCAACCATCTCAAACCTCAACACTTTGCCCATAAACATTCCCGCTTCATCCATGATAAGCTGCCAGTTCGAATACATTATTAGATGGGTGTTATCATCAGCTTTTCTAGGATCTCTTCTTATAAGCAGTTGTTTGCCCTTTTAACGTATGTTTCCTTGACTAACCTTTTTAACTTTTTTTGACTTTGCTAGCTCAACAACTTGCTAACATCTATTTGCCCTTTTAACGTTTGTTTCCTTATCCTCCTAACGTCTGTTGACTAACCTTTTTAACTTTTGTTGACTAACTCTTTTAACATCGGTTGACTAACATCTGATAGTTAACATCTGTCCACGTTGCAACGTCTGTTGGGGATAATGGATGACAGTTGTTAGCAAACCTCTGTTGGAAAGCAACAGAGGTATGTAACAGTTGATAGACAACAGTGGTTAGGTTGTGTGTAAATATTGGAACCCCTGTTGACTAACCCTGCTTTTAACGATGGTTTTCTAACGCGTTGTAACCTCTGTTGATCATTAGTTCATATCAATTTTGTAAGTCTGCACTAAATATTTTTTTACTTCTTCTATAGCTAATTGCTGATAAATTCTGGAAACAATTCTATGGTAAAAATTACGAGTATGGGATGACAACTATCTATGTTGGCGAAAGGTTTTGGAATGTGATGATGAAATGATGGACCGATGGATGCGGTTTTACTGATGGATGGTTAAAAGTGATTGAAGAAGTTCCAATAGCAGTTGAATCGTGGTTGGTTTTCACCATGATTGCATCTAAAACGTTTGAGCTTTCTGTTTTCCATCTCGAAATGGAACTGAAATTTCTTTCAAGAAAGTTGATGTTGTTGTTTTGGATGATTCGGTTTATGGAGATAACGGGTTTGATTTATTGGTTGCGGAATAAAAATTTGATGTTAATATACATCTATTTGATAACATGATGTTGATAAGTAACTTTTATTATATTATGCTAATAACTATTGAAATGCCATATTGTACACTAAACACAAACAAGATCTGGATTCTAGTGAAGCTGCTTTAGATGATGTTGAGACTGGAGCCACGGTTGGTAATTCTACATAGTTTACGAGTTTTGAAGATATTTTTAATGTATATATACACATGTAATATTTACTTATTATTATGATTTAAAATACGGTTTCTTATATATGATCATTCATGCAAATATAGTTTGTTGATGATGGCATATTCGATGCAAAGGTAGCAGCTCTGGTTGATGAGTCATATGTTAAAAGTGTTGTAAGTTTAAATTTTCCTTCTTTTCTTATCTATTGTATATAAACATATACAGATATATTTTATTGTACAATAAGTATAACAAGGTTTTTCAAAATTTTTTGTAGTCTCAAGATCATTCTGTAAAAATAGTTGCTGATGTTAATGATCCTCAACTTCACTCTAAAGATTTTTCTGTTGATGACACTTCTGCCTCTCCAAGTGTTGTATCTAATGTAAGCGTTTATTAGTTTTACACTGCCCATTTTTTATTCTTTTGCGCAATCTTCGTGGCAAGACCATTGTAGAGGATCAACAAGCTGTTGATAGACCGTGTAAAGCTCAAAAGGTTCATTTAGCATCATCCACTTCAGAGCCAGTTTTACACTTCACCACACAAGCTGAACACAACCTTGTACGTTTTTGCAGTTCTTACTTTGTTTCGTTATTTCAACAATTTCAGTTATATATCAATATTTTATAAAATTCATTATTCAATTTTCTATTTTTTAGCATCTGCCATTAGATGTATCATCTGCATTGGATCTGGATACGGATAATCTTAAGCCTGTTAAGATCCAAAATTTAAAAGGTGAAGTCCAGGAATGATTTACAATATCTCAAAAAACTAATACTGGATTTAGCTACGGTATTGTTGGATAGCCTGGTTATCTGAAGAACCAAAATATTGTTTTTGGTGATAAACTTTCGTTTGAATTTCACAAGTCTGCTCAGTTGTTAAAGCTGACTAAAATTGTGCATTTCGTGACAAAGATTAAGCCCTCTTCATGAGTGTTGTGTTGATTGGAGGTTTATAAACAATGTTTGATGTGATGGTTGTTTGTGGTTGTACATTTGGTTCCTTTGTGGTACTAATTTAGCTTCGTAGACATCTTTTATATGTACTTATGTCTATAAACATTTTACATTGTCAATGGGTGTGTACTCATTTTTTGGATAGGAGAATGAAAATAGTCGTATGTAACTGATATATTAACCGATGATCTATGTTTATAGTTGTCTATTATCTATAATAAATAACAAGTTTTGGTACAATATCTATATATCTATCTATACTTTCTATTAAAATGTATTATGCATGATTTTCTAAAAACCATTTATGTTTGCACTTGGATTTTACTACTAGTTATTATTAGGAGAAATATCCCTAAATAGCAATGCATGTTCTTAGACGATTAGTTCATTTTGGTATTATAGTTTCCATAATGGATTATAGTTTCTTCCTTCGATTTGAACACATAAAATATGTTAATATGGGTAAAACGAATATTAGTTTTATCATTAATCAAAATATGAGATCCAATTGTTTTCAACACATACATCTATAGGTTTAACTAGTACTCTTACTTCGTCGACACTAATTCAGTGAATTACGATAAAAGTACGATCGATACTTAGTATAGCAACCGAAAAAGAAAACATATAAAAAACTCTGATATCGACACATGTTTTATATTGACCGAAACCCATAAAAATGAATATCGGTAACAGTTGCACTTGTACCCATACGGTACCGATATTGTTGGGTCGAAATCGATTCGGTTCGTCACAGCACAGGTATATTACAGTACCGATATTGTTGGATCGAAATCGATTCGGTTCGTCACGGCACAGGTATGTTACGGGCACTAACTATAGCTTAAGATATAAAAAAATATTGATTGTTCAGCCTGAATCGATTCGGCCTCGATACGCGTGACGGGAAGTCAGTCAGTTTCGGTCCACAATGTAAATTTGAAAAAAAAAACTAAATGCGAGATAGTTTATTAAGATGTAAGTTTGTGCTTTGAGCATTTAATTAAATTACTATTCAAAACTCGGTTTTGAAAAAAAAAACTATATTAACACGTAAATAAAAAAAGCATTGGTATACTCCGAGTTTTATAAAACAACATATCTTTAAAATTATTAGAGAAAAATAAAATATGCTCAAAATCAATTATAATAATAATAACGTAATAAACATTGAAATTTAAAAAAATATGTATAACAATAGTTAAAAGCACTATTCATCATCCCTAAGTTTTCTATATATGTAATACATAGGGTGAGAGTCGACTACAAAGTGGAATTTTTCAACGAAGTCTAAGAAGCCATATATGAAGCACATGTGGCAATTTTAGGAATTGTGTAATTATATATATTTTTTGAACGGCCAACAGAATCAATCCCGAGCATTCTTGGGGCAACCACTGGACCAAACGGAGTACTCCAAGAGTACCCCGAGTCTACCACCAATTCCGGGGAAAACCCGGTAATCCACCCGCCCGTAGGCACGACGGTGAAATTACCGGTAAAACCCGTTTGGCTCAAGGATCGAACCCAGGTTTCCCTGGATGCTCCTATCATTGTCCACCAATGCCTCACTCTGCACCAAGTGGAAGTTGAACTTACATCTCTCAAAAGAAATATAAGTCTTCCACCACTTGATCTAGAGATCATTGACAATTGTGTAATTATATTAATTATGAAATATATAATTCAGTTTTAATTATGTGAGATTTTCATGGAAACTCTGATTATAATTCGATCCTAAAACCCATGACAATCTTTATAAAATTAAGGAAAAATTACATGTTTTGTCCTTTATATTAACACCATTTTGCAGGCGGTGTTCTTTTTAATGAATTTTGACAGCTTTTGCCCTTTATAGGAAAAATTGTTACACGTTACGTCTTTTGGCCTTAACCCAGTTAATTTTTTTGTTAAGTCTGGTCAAACAACGGTAATTTAGTCTTTAGACCCATTTATTTATAAAGCTTTTTAATATATAAAACAAAATGAATTTAAAAAACTAATATCTTTAGAAAAATTAAAATCTCTCTCTATAAACACGCACAGTCCTCTCTCTATTTCTTTCTCTGCCTTTATCTACCACCATCATCTCCCACCTACCACCACCACAACCATCGGCCATCCTTCTCAACCATCATCCGCCACCACCTCCCACCACAACAATCCGCCGTCTCCCACACATCTACCACCAACATCATCTCCCACCTCCCAACATCATCTCCCACCACAACTTGTACAAACGAGTTCCAGTGTGATACTAAATCTGAACGTATTGGGATATTAGTTCATCAATCAATTTGTGGAAAATTAAACTAATACAGAGGTTATTTAATGGGTATTTAATGGGTGAGTCAACGTAGGCTGTCCATCTCATCATCCCCTTGCCACGTAGGATTAAAAACAAACAGAGTTAGTGATTATTTAACGAAGGGGTGACACTGCCACCTAAATATCGAGTAGAGGGTGGTGGGAGCCAACTTGAAAGTTGGGCGTGGTATTGGCCAATTTTGCATAGTTTAGGGTGATACAGTCCATTTCCCCATAGAAAAATTAAAATCTCTCCCTGTAAACACGCACAGTTCTCTCTCTATTTCTTTCTTTGCCTTTATCTACCACCACCATCTCCCACCTCCCACCACCACAACCATCCGCCATCCTTCTCAACCATCATCCGCCACCACCTCCCACCACAACAATCCGCCGTCTCCCACACATCTACCACCAACATTATCTCCCACCTCCCACCATCACCATCACCAACACCACCACCACCATTTCTTGAACATTGACGAATAAATCAATCTCTCTCTGCAACACTTTTTCAACCACCCATAAATATCTATAATAATCAATCTTTACTGAAAAAAATAACAAATTTCGTTTCTGGCCTCTGGATTTTTGAATTTGATCCATTTTAGAAATGGGTATGGTTTATGTTTTGATTCTTGGTTAATTTGTAACAAAATCTTGTAAGCTCAATTGCAGGAACGTCTCTATCTCTAAAAAATGAATTTTTTCACTCAATCTTTTATTTTATTTTTTATTTAATTTTTTTTTTTTTTTTTTTTTTTTTTTACGATCGTATACGGAATTTATTAGAAGGTTAGAGCAAATTACAAATCATGGGTTGGTAGACGGGCAACAAGCTGCGCCGCCACCCCCTTTTGAATTGCAAATCCTACTCGGCTAAACACATAACTATGGCCTACAGACACTGTCGCATGTGCAAGTGCTGCCTTTTGAACCCGCTTCAAGAAACCGGACGCCACAGGGGCCAGACAACCAAAGGTATCGAACGCGAAAGGAAGGAAGGCATGTTGATTATCTATGCAGGCCTGCTCGTGCTTGGATATTTTCCCCGCCTCAGCCTTCTGCGTCGCTTGCCCTGAAACAAAACCACTGCCCCTGAAACCGGCAAGAGGCGACACCCCCGTGAGATCAATGCAAGCATGCTTACCCCCGGACCATCCAAAAACCAGCACATCGGCTGGTCGAAGGGAAGACCTCCCCTCCTTCGGGTCCGTTAGGAAATTAACCGGAGCCTCTTTTTTAGCAGCGATACCAGCTCGCTTGATAACAGCAACAATACCCATATCAAATTAAACTCCAACGGTGAAAAAGGTTTGATCTTTTTCAATTTGGATCCATCAAACATCAATGGCTGTTGTGGAAAATGTTCGGAGTGTTAACGTTGTTGCATCAAATGTCGATCAGTCAAATGATTTCTAATCCGGAATAACATCTATAGAGCACCTCCATTTCTTCCCATCTATTCTACGACGCCTCCCGGGTTCCGGATCCGTGTTACCCGAGAACCCGAGATGCAAACCTCCCCATCCATCTAATTCACACCCGAAAAACAAATCTGATTCTGAAATAATCACACCCAAAAAACTAATCAGATTCTGAAATAATCTAACAACCGCCCAAATCAGATGTTTGATAGAGAGAGAAAGAGAAAAGAGAGAGGATAAAGATAGGGGAGACTTTAGAGAGAGGGAGGGGTTTATTTTATTTATTTATCTTTTTTTTTTAATTTCTTTTTGACAAAATAGTTCCCAAGTATAATTTATTTTTACAATAGTCCCTGACATGATGAAATGTTACCGTCTGAAAAAGGTGTTAAGATAAAGAACAAAACGTGTTAGATTATTTTGTTAAGATAGTGTTTTATTATTTCAGATTTAGAAAATATTTTGTTATACGTATTTTGTAATGATCAAATGGTGTTTTATCAGATTTTGTAAAACATAAAACACACCATTCAAACTATAAAACACATCATTCATTAAAAAAAATCATCCAAACTTTAAAAGACATACCCTCACCCAAACACCCCATTAAAACACACAATTCCTCACTATAAAACACGGGGACAAACCTAGCTTGTTAATAGGGGTAGCCCCTACTAACCCTTGTCGCTCCGGCGTTAGTGTAAATTTTGGAAAAAAATTGACGTTTTTTCGATTCCATAATCCATTTTTTTAAACGTTGCCCCTATAAAGATTTTCTAGATCCGTCACTGATAAAATATATCATTCCAAAAAACAGACCATCTAAACTTTAAAAGATATATAATCCAAACTATAAGACCGCGGGGTGTGGGCTTGGGTTTGGGGCGTAGGAAGCCAACCAACGCCGCTTTAGCCACACCGGGCCAGCGTGGGTAACGGCGTTGCCCCGCTTGCATGGCTATGAAGCCTTGCGTGGGGCGGGTTAGGGCGACGATGTGGCTGGCTGGGATTGACTAGGAAAATCAGACCGTTACCCATAGCCGTTTGGGCTAGCCGTTGGCCATGGCGGTTACCGCTATGTAACTCAAATTTTAAAAAAAAAATTACTATTTTTTACCTATAAATACGCACCCCAAACATCAATATTTTTCACATCTACTTTCTTCAAACACAAATCTTCATCCAAAACCAACCCAATAAGCGAAAATGTTTCATTAGACCGAGGAGGAGGAGGAGATAGCGCTAGTGACGTCAATCGTTGACGCACAACGAACGCTATGTCTTGGTGAAACCGCCTACTGCACACGAGTGTTTCAGGAATACCAACAACATGTTGGAAACTCGCGTCACAACTTGAACGCGTGTCAACATAAGTGGCGTGAGCTAAAACCGAACCTGGATCAGTTTAAAGCATGCTTTGACCATGTCCCTACGGGCGACCTAAGCCACGACGATCGAGTGGAGATCGCCAAAATCGAGTACAGGCACGATGGAAACCCGGAATTTCGTTGGGTTCCCCACTTTAATATTTACCGTGCTTTGTAATATTTTTTAGAATTTAATATGAAGTTCTTTTTTATTTTTTAGGATTTATTAAGTTGTTTTTTTTTAGGATTTATTAAGTTTTTTTTTAACTTCTTATGATTTTATGTAACTTTTTTTTAAATTAATTTAGTGGTGTGTTTTATTTTATAAATGTCAAAATATAAAAAAATATATAAATTTCTACATGTCCACCCACGCCGGCTAGCCCACGCGGCTCCCACACCCTACTTTTTTGGGGTGGCCTGGTGGAGCCCAACTTCGCCACATATCAACCCAAGCCCCAATCTAAGCTCCCCCATACCCCGCAGTCTAAACCAGCCCGTCGTATAAAACACACAATTCCTAGTAAAATAGATCAACTAGTTAAAACGTAATTATATATATATATAGGATCAGGTTCAAGAGTGAACAACTTCTTGAGAGTGAACTGAGTGAACTAATCTTGGCCCTTAATCACTTTTTTGATTAAAAGGGTAAGATTGACATTAGCCAAGTATGTTTAATTAAAATCACTTAAATTTCTCATCTCTTAACTCTCTCTTTCTCTCTCTCATTTTTATTTATTTCTTCATCATTTCTTTATCCATAGATTTTTTTAAATTTTAACTTCAGTACTATTTTTCTTTTATTATCCTCATAAATAGATATCACAATATATTGTTTTTAACTTTTTATAATTTTCAATAAATATTGAAAAATTTATGTGTGATTAATATTGCAATTATTTTTGGATATTAACTTTTTTTTTGAATATGTGATGAAGTTATTTACTTTTGCATACATGTGATATGTTTTGTTTTCATTAATTTTCATAATTTTTATACAAATCTACTCGTGTGCATGCATAATATACCATATGTTGTTAATATACACATATATGTAACCATTTCTGAATATAATACACAGATGTATAAAAGACTCTACACATGTATATACACTAATAGTTGTGTATCTTGTAAACTGATAGTTAGCGAGACAGTACACATGTGTATAAACTAACAGCTGTGTATCTTATATAAACTGATAGTTAGCGAGAATATACACATGTGTATAAACTAACATCTGTGTATCTTGTATAAACTGATACTAGCGAGATTGTACACATGTGTATACACTAACACATGTGTATCTTATATATACGGAAACTAGCGAGATTTTAGGGATTTTGATTATATTGTTTAATAAATGCAATTTACAAAAGACGCAAATACCCTTCTATCAATTATTATAAAGGGAAGTTACAACATTATAATTACAATCTTGTCATTGTTTAAAAATCTCTAGATGATGTAATCCAATGGCCCAGATTAGTTCACACAGTTCACTCTCAACCTAGTGTTCACTCTAGAACCCTACCCTATATATATATATATATAGGGAGGGCTCATGTGAGAACTCCATTTATTGCGAGAACCGCGAGAACAAATGTGAACACAACCTAAAATAGCTAAAAAAAACCTAAAAAAACCTAACCCCCCCCCCAAAAAAAAAAAAAAAAAAAAAAAAAACCTAACCCCCCCCCCCCCAAGCTAACCCCCCCCCCAAGCTAAATGCTAAAAACTAAAACCCCAAAAAAACCTAACCCCCCCCCCCAAAAAAAAAACCCCTAAACACCGCTCCCCCACCCCCCAAAAACCTAAACTCCCCACCCCACCCCCCCAGCTAAAATGCTAAAAACTAAACCCCCAAAAAACGTAAAAAATCTAAAAAAATCTAAAAAAAATCTAAAAATATTTTTTAATATTTTTTATGCTCAAATCGCTACTTTTAGTGGCCAAATTTTTTTTTGGCTTCGAAAAGTAGCGATTTTTATATAAAAAAATATTAACAAAAAATTTTGTGTGATTTTTAGCTATTTTTAGGCATTTTTGGTTGTGTTCACATTGGTTCTCGCGGTTCTCACAATAAGAGGTGGTTCTCGCATGATCTTCAAAAAAATCAAAAAAAAAATAGCTAAAAATGCGAACACAACCAAAAATGCCTAAAAATAGCTAAAAATCACAAAAAAAAAATTTGAATTTTTTAATATTTTTTATAAAAAAATCGCTACTTTTCGAAGCCAAAAAAAATTTTTTTTTTAATTTTTTTTAAAAAAAAAATTTGCTTCTAAAAGTAGAGATTTTAACATAAAAAATATTAAAAAAATTAAAAAAAAAATTTTAGATTTTTTTTTGATTTTTTTAGATTTTTTTTTAGATTTTTTTTTAGGTTTTTTGGGGGAGGGGGTTTAGGTTTTTTTGGGGTGGGGGGGGGTTAGTTTTTTTTAGCATTTAGCTTGAGAGGGGGGGTTAGGTTTTTTTTTTTTTTGGGGGGGGGGGGGGTAGGTTTTTTTAGCTATATTAGGTTGTGTTCACATTGGTTCTCAAGGTTCTCACAATAAGGGTGGTTCTCGCATGAGCCCCTCCCTATATATATATATATATATATATATATATATATATATATAGGGGAGGGTTTAAATGAGAACGCTAAATATTTGTGAGAACCATGAGAACAAATGAAAAAACCGCGAGAACTTGGTCAAAAACAATTCGAATTCAAAATTTTTTTCTACACTTATCATTATTATTCGAATACAATGTTAGAAATTTAATTTACACGTTTAAATTTACGTGAATTCGTAAATAAAGAAAATTTACATATGTGTAAGTTTGCCATTTACACATGTGTAAATCTGGTATATTTACACATGTGTAAAAAATATAAAAAGAGTGATTTTGAAAGGAGAAAAAGAACTATTTGACGTTGTAAATTCTTTTTTTGATGTTGTTTCTTAATTACAATGAGTTTTGTATTAAAAAAAATGGTTTTGCTTGGTTTTTTCATTCGTTCTCACGGTTCTCGCAATATTTAGCGTTCTCAAGATAACCCTCCCCTATATATATATATATATATATATAGGGGAGGGTTTAAATGAGAACACTAAATATTGTGAGAACCGTGAGAACAAATGAAAAAACCATGAGAACTTGGTCAAAAACAATTCAAATTCAATTTTTTTTTCTACACTTATCATTATTATTCGAATACAATGTTAGAAATTTAATTTACACGTTTAAATTTACATGAATTCGTAAATAAAGAAAATTTACACATGTGTAAGTTTGCCATTTACACATATGTAAATCTGTTATATTTACACATGTGTAAAAAATCTAAAAAAGAGTGATTTTGAAATGACAAATGAATTATTTGATGTTATAAATTCTTGTTTTGATGTTGTATCTTAATTACAATGAGGTTTGTATTAAAAAAATTGGTTTTGATTGGTTTTTTCATTCGTTCTCACGGTTCTCGTAATATTTAGCGTTCTCAAGATAACCCTCCCCTATATATAGTGGAGAGTTCAAATGAGAAGAAATTACAAATTAAGAATAAAAAGAATAAAGGGTACACATGTAATTTGAACAAATCATTTAATGAGTCTATCCTTTATTTTTGTTATTCTAATTAATGAATTCTAGTCATTTAATGAGTCTATCCTATTAAAAAATGTGCATCTTACACAATAAAAACAATCATGTACATGATCCTACACATTCAACTTTTCTTACACCATAAACACAACATTTCCTACACCATAAAAAAATGTTTGGGTGTAGGCAACAAAATGTGTAGGACCACAACATTTTTCATAGATTTGCGACACATAATAATATATCTGTAGGACATTAACACTTTTAAATAATTTTTTGTCACTCCTAATAAAATTGGTGTATGACCTAGCACATTAATAGTGGTGAAGAAGAAATTATTGTGTCATTAATGAGACTTGAGTAACTCTTGATAATATTTATTACTATTCTATATCAAATTGTCTATCATACCCTTATTAATTAAAGCATTAATTAAAAGAGGACAAAAATGATATCTTGATTCACAACCATTGATCATAAAAATGTAGGGCTTAGATTAATTTATTTTTCTTCTTGCAAGAACATTCTTCTCAAATGAACCTCCCCCTATATATATATATATATATATATATATATATATATATATATATATATAGGGGACCGCTACAATGAGAACCACCTCGAGTTGTAAGAACCGTGAGAACTACACCGTATGGGGCGAGGTGGACCAAAATTTTTTTTCATAAACGTAGATGCGTGTATTATAAACACATTTGTAAAAAAAATTCAAAAAAAAAAAAAAAGTCGTGTGTGTAGTTTTGAGCACCACAAGTTTGTATTTATTAAGATCTCTTAACCCTAAACCCTAAATCCTAACTCCTAAACTCTAAACCATAAAGATAAAAAAATAAGGGTAAAACCTAAGCTAAAACGTAAAATCTAAACTATAAACCCTAAAAGCTAAACCCTAAAGGCTAAACCTAAAGCTAAACCCTAAACCCTAAAGCTAAACTCTAAACCCTACAGCTAAACCCTAAAAACCAAACCCTAATATATTTAGGGTTTAGGGGTTATGATTTAGGGTTTAGGGTTACGAGATCCTAGTTAGGGTTCGACGAGACGGTTCCAACGCCGCTGGAATGAGTCCAATCGGAGTTCGTTTGAGTCGGTTCCCCACTGTTCCCCACTTTTTTAGTGTTCCCCAATGAACCTCACACTATATATATATATATAGGGGATCACTAAAATGAAAACCACCTCTAGTTGTAAGAACCATGGGAACCACTTTTTAGTCCTTAGATCAACTAGATGGATGTATAAGATTAAAAGTAGAAAAATATTAGTATTAAAAGCTTTTTGTTTTTTAATATTTTATTATTAAAGGATATTTAGGTAAAATTGTTTTTTTTGTCTTTTTATATATATTATTTTTAAATGTCTTTTTGGTCCAATTCATTTATTACTTTTTAGTCTTAATAATTTTTTATTAATAAACTGATTTTTTGGTTTAAAAACTTTTTTAAAATCAGATTTTTTTAACGCGCCGACATTTACGTTAAAAACTTTACGCGCTTTTTTTTTAAAGTTTTAGGCACCGTTGTTTATGGTTTACGCGCTGTTTTTACGTTTCAATCGTCATTTTTTTAACGCGCCGATTTTTACGTCGGGCTTTTTCAAGCATCGTTTTTTTGCGCGCCGTTTTTTACGTTTTAACGCGCCGTTTTTTTTACGTTTTACGTTAAAATTTTTGCGTTTTACCGCGCCGTTTTTTAACGTTTTACGTTTTTACGTATTTTTCGTTTTAACGTGCGGTTTTTTTTACGTTTTACGTTTTTACGTTTTTACATTTTTAACGCGTCGCTTTTAAGTTTTACGATTTAAGTTAAAACTTTTTACGTTTTACGTAAAACTTTTTACGTTTTTCGTTTTTACGTTTTACGTTTAAAAAGTTTACGTTTTTACGTTTTACGTTAAACTTTTTACGTTTTACATTAAAAAATTTACGGTTTAACAATTTTTTTTACAAAAACAATTTTACGCAACACGAACGCACCCAGAAAACGCAAACTTTTTACGTTAACATTTTTTACGTTTTACGCGCCGGTTTTTTACGTTTTACGTAATACTTTTTACGTTTTACTAAAAAAAATTTACGATTTTACGTTTTACCTAAAACTTTTTACGATTTACGAAAAACTTTTTACGTTTTACGTAAAACTTTTTACGTTTTACGTTTTACGTCTTACGGTTTTACGTTAAAAAGTTTACGGTTTAACTTTATTTTTTACAAAGCTGTTTTTTACGCAAAACCGAACACACCCAGAAAATCGCACACTCGGGAGGTGTCTCAGATAGTTTGCTATCATCATCGACACTCAAAAAAAAAAAAACCCAAACAAACAAAAATATAAAGAACGAGCGGATTCTTGAAAAAAACGAAGTTTTGGCTCAGATTTTCCGATAATCAGAGGCTGCAAAAGTGGGGTTGCAGGTTCAAAAACCTACCCTCCACCATCCTTGCCGCGCCATCGTCAGTTTTTTTTTTTTTTTTGCATCATCACTGCCGATTCAATAAGGCACCAGATTCAACTGATTTAAACATTCAAAAGGGACAAGAACATCATTCAAACATATTCAAAACAGATTCAAACCTGTATCAACTGAGATCAACCCCCCAAACATCAAAAATCGAATCAACACAGATCAACCCCCAAACATCAAAAATCACCAGAAACATCAAGAACACATAATCATAGTTCACTGATTCAAACAAAAATCACTGATTAAAAATCAAACAAGAACAAACCCACATAGTTCATTAGGAAAAAAATCAAGAACCCCCATCAAACAAGAAACATCAAGAACACATAATCATAGTTCACTGATTCAAACAAAAATCAATGATCAAAAATCAAACAAGAACAAACCCAGATAGTTCATCAGGCAAAAAATCACTAATCAAAAAGCAAACAAGAACAAACCCACATATCTTACTAGAGAGAGAAACACCCTTCAAAGGCCACCCCCGCCCCCGGTATCTCACCGCCGCCGTCATCTTTCTCAGATCCAGGATTGGGCGGTGGTTGAGGTAGATCGGAAGAGATGAAGACGGTGGTGGTCGGATTTGTTTCAGGTTGTTGGCAGGCATTCACCGGAGGGGAGGGGGTGTTTGAGGTAGATCGGAAGAGATGAGTGAAGAACCCATATGAATATTTGAAGAGAGAGAGAGAGAACTTCAGATGAAAGAACCCATATGAATATTTGAAGAGAGAGAGAACTTCAATGAAACTGATTTAAAGAATTGAAGAGGGAGACCAAATGAAATAAGAAAGATGAAAGAGACAAGTTCTAGTGACAATAAATGGAGAGAGAGAGAGAGAGTGAGGATTTGACATTGGGGGTAAAAGACCAAAATACCCTTATAGTTGTCATAAACTGATTGGTTGAGAGTGGTTCTCACGGTTCTTACAACTGGGAGTGGTTCTTATTTTAGCGGCTCCCTATATATATATATATATATATATATATATATATATATATATATATATATATATATATATATATAATACTCATGTTAAAGATAAAAAACGTTTGTTTTTTTTTTTGTGTGACTTTTTTTAAAAACAATTTACGTATAAAAATTTATTGATGTTTAAAAATCACTACTACAAAATGGAGTATCAGACGGTGTTGAAGTTTTATTTTGGACGGGTTAAAGCAAAAACACCGTCTTAAAATCAATATCCATATGACCATTGTGCTGTTTTGATTAAAATATTCAAGAAAATTCAAAAAAACCTTGTCTAATGCTTAAACACTGACTTATACTATTTTATGCAACCTTTTGATGGTGTTGCCTTGAACACCGTCTTATAAATATCATACACTTTGATTAAAATATTCAAGAAAACATAAAAAAAGGAACTTAAGAAATATGTATGGTAGAAACCCTAACATACTCACTGGAGTCCTCCAAAACCCACATGCCACCTGAGTGTAAACCACCACTACACCACCGGGGACGCTTCGACCACCACCACGCCACCGGAGACGATGCTTATTATACACTCAGATCTTCGATTTGAAGCAATTACATTCTGATCATTCTGTCATGTTAATCGGAAATCCATAGTGTTTTCGTTGTTGTGATGTTCATGATTTCAGCTTCAGATCTAGATTTGAATCCGCATTTCATGTTGTACACGCTTATTATATACTCAGATCTTCGATATCGGTAGAGGTTTTCTTGTTGTTATGTTCATAATTTCAGTTATTTGTTTCCAGATCTGGATTTGAGCTCGCATTTCATGTTATATACTTGTTTTACACTCAGATATTCGTAATCGAATAGAGTTTTTATTTTATTATCTTATAATTTTAGTTGTTTGTGTTCAGATCTTGATCTGAATTCGTAGTTCATGTTATATACACTTGTTATACAGTCCAATTTTTGATTGTAAACAGTTACGTTCTGATCATTTTTCATGTTAATCGGAAATCGCTTGAGTTTTAATTGTTATTTTCATATTTTCAAAATTTCAGATGTCTGTTTTCATATAAGTTCATAATCTAGTTGTTTGTTTTCAGATTTTGATGAGAATTCACTTTTCATGTTATATACACTTGTTATACACTTAGATCTTTGATTTAGGGTTTCGTATAAACCAGACGTGTTTAACCAACACAAATCCTTTGAGTTAGTCTATATCATAAAGTAATATCAACTGTAACAAATACTAATTTTTATATCACATGTCACGATTTAATAAACATATTGCTTGTTTATTTCTTTGTTATTTAGAGAAAATGGCTGGAAAGGGTGGTAAGGGTCTGTTGGCTGGAAAACTCTTCTGATCGACTTGTTCGGGTCTGAAAGCGATCCTACAACTACTCCATTGTTGCTTTATGACATGTTTTACCACAAGTCCTACCCGCGGGGGGGGGGGGGGGCGGTGCAAAAAATGATTTTCTCAGCAGTCTGGGAGGCTGGGAGGCTAGTGGGGCTAGGAAGATCAGTCTGGGAGGCTAGTGGAACTAGGAGAACTATTTGATTGCTTAATTGGTGACTAATGTGTTTATCTGATTGTATGATTGATTATTTGTGCATATTTGTGTTTATGATACAGACACCATGGATTCATCAGGCACTGGTGAGTCGGACACTACGGGCCCTATGCCCATCGTATCAGACGACCGAGTATCATCGGAGCATGAGGTACACACTTCGGATGTTACCAGCACGGATGAGGATAATTTTCAGCCCTTCGCGCTACCCGATGCTGTCGACGAGCCCGCTGATAGCCCTCTTGCCGGGGATTTGCCGCTCGTGGAGATCCCTACCCCTATACCTCTTGCCGCTTATCCTGTTCTTGATATGCTCCTCGACGCCAACGCTGATGACGACGTCGATTTGTTCGATGACGAGCCCCTGGAGGATGATATTGAGGGCGAGGCCCTTATAGCTGACGATGGTCTTTTGCTGCTCGCAGATGCTCCAGCTAAGGAGTCACCTGCTCATTCACCCGTCCCAAACTCTTTCGAGTCTGTGGCCTCTGCACCGTCGCACACTCAGGGTGCGCAGCACTATTCTCATGCCTCAGATCTTGATAGAGCATCATCCGCTGCCCCTGCCCCTAGCTACGCCTTTGATCACGACCTTGATGAGGATTCCGACCCTTTCTTTCCACCTGGGTGTGATCCGGACCAGGACATTGAGTTTATACCCCTGGATCAGCCTATGGAGGACCCGGTTGACCCAGTTGACCCTGTTGACCCTGCGTTTGCTGACCACGCAGATTTTGAGATGGAGTTCGATGACCTAGAGCCTGCCATGGCCCCCGAGCCGGTAGCTGCTCCTGACCCTGTGTTTGAGCATGACCCTATTCATGCTGGCGTACCCATTGTTGACCCTTTGATTGCTGATCTACCCGTTGATGATCACCCTGTTGATGCTCCGCTATTGGAGGGTGATCATGTTGTTGCTGCTGATCAGGCTGATGCCCCCCTCATCGCTGACATACCCGCTGAGCGTGTTGATGTCGCTCCTCTCCTTGATCATGTTCCTTTGGAGCCCGATCATGCGCTATTCGCGACCCGTATTGATCCCCGTTATGCGCACACCCAGAATGGGTGGATTGATGCTGATGATGAGCTCCCACCTTTTCCCCCACATACCACCGATGCACGTCACATGGATTTCCCTTTTTCATTCGCTCAGTTCACACCTTCAGCTCGACCTGGAGAGGGTTCATCGGCTCATCCCTTTGGACATGTGCCGACATCTATCCCAGTTATACCACAGTTTTCTTCTGCTATTCCCCCTGTTCCACCATTTTCTGTGCCACCTTTTACCCCAGCGGGTGAGCCATTCCTTTGGACGTCACCACCTATTATGCCACCATCCGACCCCTGCCATCCTTTTCATATGGGGTATTCTATTGAGGACATTCTTATGTCGTTTGTTGTCCAGCAGGAGGCACTCACACGGCGTATACAGGAGCTCGAGAGAGCTCAGCCACCGCCATGCCAGTGTCAGGGCCAGACCCACCCTGCTCTTTCACAGCCCCCTCGACCGTTGTCACCGGACTCTGCTGCACGTCTTTTGGCACTAGAGCAGCAGATGGCTTCCTGGTTGGGTTCCCAGCGAGCGATGACGGAGGACTGGCTCCATTTGCGTCATTTATTCTATTCCCATTTTCCCCCTCCTCCACCGCCATCAGTGTAGGGGGACCTTGTACAGCACGGGTGGACTTTGGTGAGAAGACGGCGATAGCTCTGACCGCACAACATTTTGGAGACTGCATTCTGATTCTGACTTTTGTTGACATGTATATGGATGTATTGACACTGATTTGATATATTTTTGGACTGGGGTGATGTAGCCGTTAGTCGTTGATGTTGTATGTCACAGTTATGTACTTGTACACTTTACCATGTGGTCTCGATTTATGGCAATGCAATCGCAATATTCTCATCATATATGATGTTTGATTGATTATTTATGTTTTATGACATGAGATGTTGTGTGATGGATATATTTTGTCACACCCTGGCTTTGCGGAAGCGTGGTTAATTTGGTGTGACTTCTTAATACCATAGCTTAATCATAACAAAGCTATATGAAAATAAAACCATGCAAGATCATCCATTGAATTAGGTTTTAAAACATAAGTAACACAACATTGTCTTGAAGTGTTGACACATGCAACGGAAGTTACAACCTAACAACATAAAACATTGTCTGAAAGACACAAACACCAACATGAAATAAACACAGTTTATGGACTGTGACTCGTCCAGGTAAAAGTCACATCCCCTAAACTTGGATGACCTCGTAACTCTTATGCAGCGGGAAAACGTAACATACCGCGCCAGATCTTTAATTCCCTGAAATACATGTAAGTTGGAAAAATCAACAAAAATTGTTGAGCGAGTTCATGTGTAAGTGAGTAATAAAACCTTTGTATGTATAAAATCCTATTATGTAGCAAATAAGGAAAAAGAGATCACCAATGGTTTGCGAGGCCATTGATATGTGTGAAGTACAAGTAGGAAGACTCAAACCTAGCATATTTTGCGTTGGGTACAAAGTCACCCCGAGGTCCGTTACGCTGGGCCTGGGGCTGGGCTCGCTACACCCAGATAGATCTACCGCTACTGTCCCTGGGTCCTACAATGAGGATTAATGGCCTCAAGTTGCGCCTACCCACTCACATGATCTAAATAATAACCCTCCTTACGCTAACCATACCATGTAAAAAGTACTTATAATCATAGTAACATGTATTTCACCCCCGCAGTTTAGAAAACTGAAAACAGTTAAGAGAAAGGGGGGACATAAACTCACAGTGGTGCGTCTCTATCAAGTAAATCTCCTGATCAAACTGCTGTGCGACGACCTACACGTACTAACTTCTATTAGACGGACGACCGTGCCTTAGCTTAAGGTTTAATGTCTTTGGGAGATAGTTAGACAACTATTTCGTGTTTACACTTTGCAAATATTTGGTAAATATATTCCTTCCCAAGGATGGGGGTTTTAATACATGCGCGTTTTTGTATCTTCGGAATATATTATTAAGTCTCACTTAAAATATATTTTAATTCTAACTTTGAAATATAAATATTTTTCCCAAAAATATCATATTTTATTTCACATAATTTTCCCAAAAATAATACCTTTGTCAAAATACGCGTTCACTAGTATTTTTCCGAAAATGCGTAAGTTACGTTTTAAAGATCGGGTGGTATTAATAATACCATTGTAACTTAATATTTATTGTGAAGGCATTCGTATTATTTTGGAATCGTTAACATTCGGTAATATTATTTTTACCCTAAAAATAATATTTGTATAATTCACAAAATAATCATAAAAATCTCACAAGTGTTGTTATGAAAATATATATTCTAAATCGTGGCGAAAATCCCACCTCCGACACTTAGAAATTTTGTAATAAAAATCGTGGCGAAATTTACATTTTTGAAAACAAGTTAAAAATACATTTATAACACTTGTGGTGAAAATATTTCCAAGTGTTGGGTTTTTAGAAAAATTTCGCCAGAGTTTCCCCTGTAACTAAGGTGGCCACGCTTTCAAGCGTATCATTTTCTTTTAAAATTCAAATCAACAATGTTCCCAACATTAACAAACCATCAAACTAGTCAAAATAGATATAAATCGCAAAAATACATAAACTTGTGGTTTATCTAAAATATGTAGTAATTTCCCCATATTTTTAGTAGACCTTTTTATAAATCAATCCAGTTTCTTGAAAGTCTCGTTTTTAAAGAAGTTACATCTTTACAACTTCTTGTCAATATTTACAAAAATAGTTCTTTTGTCAAAACTTTGTGTTACACAAGTGTTTACACACTTGTGTGTTTACAAAAATCACTCTTGTTCATGTAAAACTCGGTTTTAGAAAACATGATTTCTTTGACGCTTGGTCCTTTGAAAATACCACTTGTAGATCCGTAGATCTACTAGTTTACAAGTCTATTTCATAAGAAATATAGTCTTTACACAAGTTCATGCTTAATGTGTAGTAGTGTTCATCATTTAACCCCCTTTCACACTTAAACATACTCTAGGTCATGTTTCATGGACATGACTTTGCCGGGTTAGATGACGATCCGAGCTACTACAATCATAGATCAACACTAAATAATCAAAATAAAACAAGTCTTACAAGTTTTACACAACTTCATAGCTTTTATCCAACATATTTATCACTTTTGTAAACTTTTCATATGTAATCTTGTATGTTCATGATTTTTAACCGACAAAGTTCATTTTAACCACTTTAGAATAGATCAAGAAGGCGTTTAGAGTCACTTACTACTAGCTCGAGGCTAGGGAAGAAACTAGTCGAAAAACAAGTGGATAAAAGCAATGTAGCGAGGTCCTTCGCAATCCGAGTGCACCGAGCTTCCTTATACGCAATCCTTAACCCTTGTAGATACTTGGAATGTCTTGTATGAAATCGAAAGGTGGTGGTGGGATGTTTGTTGTTTTCGGCCGAAATGGGCAAGGGAGGGAGAGGGTGGAGTGAATTTGCTAAGTGTGGTGAAGTGATTAGTGGACCATGCTTGATACTTATAGACAAAGTCTTTCAAGATTAACCAATGGATTTCATGTTCACATGATATTAGACAACCATGATTAAAATAATCATGCAAAGGACAATGTGTCACCATATGGTGACCGAATTCGGTTGGGGGGGGGGGGGTTATTTGGTTAGATTTCAACTAGGTAATTAGGATAAAGTTAAGTTAAGTTGGAGGTTAACTTAGTACTAGCATGTAGTAAGTTGTGACGGGTGTTAGGGTATTCGGGGACCCTAACTGGCTCAGAAAAAGAGAACCAATGTTGATGACAATATTTGTATGTTCCGGGTATAGTCCGGTTGTTCGGTTGGATAGTGATCCGTTAAAGTGCTTAACAAAGCTTTAAAGTGTCGTTAATATTATTTTTAGTGACACAACTTATTCCCGACACTTTGGAAAGTGTCTAGTAATATTTTTCTCATGTTTTGGCACTTTATTAGTTAGCTTAATGCTGAATTTTTATTTTAAAGTGCTGAATTTTGTACTTAAAGTACGTTTTAGGCACATCCGGTCACTGTAATTATCACCTAGTGACGCAGTTCTACAACCCTCATATCCCTACACTCTCTACTAGTGTAATAAACTATCTCAGGCTCATACAGTCCTTAGAGGCAGTGTTTGCCTGATGCTGGCTATATCAGCATGTTAAATGGGTTATCCGTTCATTGTGCTACTTTGCTTTTGTGCATCAAGGTTGTCACTAAAGTTCTGTATGTAAATAATGGAGTGACAGCAAATAAGGTATGATGCAAGTATGTTCATGTATCAGTATTCAGGTAGCAGTTTATCCATAATATCAAGCAAGCACAGTAATTAAGCAGTAATTAAATATTAATCAAGTCGTACGGATACCTGATTTGGTGAGGGTTGTCACATTCTCCCCCCGTTAGAAAAATTTCGTCCCGAAATTTTAAGTTCTGCTTCTGGTTGCAGAGGTCTTAGGAAATAAGTGGGGGTACTTCTCTTTCATTTGGTCCTCACGCTCCCAGATGTATTCAGGACCATGCCTGGCGTTCCAACGAACCTTGACGAGCTTGACACTGCTCCGGCGGGTTTTGCTCACTTTCCAATCCGTAACCTCAACAGGTTCTTCAACAAAATGGAGCGTGTCGTCAACATGAATCTCGTCGGTGGGAATGACAACGGTATCTTGAGTTGGACTCTTCTTCAAGTTTGATACATGAAATGTATCGTGAACGCCTTTCAGTTCAGCAGGCAAATTCAGCTTGTACGCTACTAACCCAATTCTTTCCAAAATTCTGAACGGACCAATATACCGCGGATTCAACTTTCCACGCTTTCCGAAGCGTGCCACACCCTTCCAGAGTGATACTTTCAACAAAACCATATCACCTACCTCAAACTCTAGAGGTTTCCTCCTTTGGTCCGCGTAACATTTCTGACGATCACGAGCCGCCTTGATGCGATCTCGGTTCTGTGCAATCTTATATGTGGTTTCCTGTACCACATCAGGACCAACCAATTGTCTATCACCTGCATCAGACCAACAGAGCGGTGATCTGCACTTGCGGCCATATAAAGCTTCAAATGGCGTGGCACCAATACTGGTGTGGTAGCTGTTGTTGTATGAAAATTCGACCAATGGCAAATGCTTATCCCAAATCCATAACACATGCTCTCAGCATATCTTCCAAAGTCTGAATCATCCGCTCGCTTTGTCCGTCGGTCTGTGGGTGAAATGCAGTGCTCAGATTCAGTTGCGAGCCAAAAGCTTCTTGGAAGGATTGCCAAATCCTTGATACGAACCTTCCGTCTCTATCAGAGATGACCGAAAGAAGTACTCCATGGCGCGTAACGATTTCTCTCATGTAAATTTCAGCCAACTTGCTCGTATTATCTTTCTCTCTGATAGGTAAGAAGTGCGCATACTTCGTTAATCGGTCCACTATTACCCAAATAGTGTCATGACCTCTTGGCGTTCTTGGCAACTTTGTAATAAAATCCATTGAAATTTGTTCCCATTTCCATTTGGGAATCTCAGGTTGTTGCAGAAGTCCTGAAGGCTTCTGGTATTCCGCTTTCACTTTGGCACATGTTAAACATTTGCTCACATAAACAGCAACATCACCTTTCATCCTAGGTCACCAATAATAATCTTTAAGATCTTGGTACATCTTATCCGCTCCTGGATGGATAGAGTACCGTGACTTGTGTGCCTCATCAAAAATAACTTTCCTCAAATCACCAAACAGAGGAACCCAAATCCTTTTCATAAAACATAACGTTCCTTCCTCGTTTGGCACCAATTGCTTCTCCATCCCACGGAGATGTTCTTCTTCAAGGTTTCCTTCCTTAAGAGCTTCTTTCTGTGCGGCACGAATGCGCAAGGAAAGATCTGTTTGGATAATCATCTCTAAAGCCCTAACCCTTATGGGCTTGATCCTTTCTTTTCGGCTTAGGGCGTCGGCGACCGCATTCGCCTTCCCTGGATGATACTTTATCTCGCAGTCGTAGTCGTTCAACAACTCAACCCATCGTCTCTGTCTCATATTCAACTCCTTCTGGTTGAATATGTGTTGTAGGCTCTTATGATCTGTGAAGATTGTACACTTCGTACCATATAGGTAGTGTCTCCAGATTTTTAAAGCAAATACCACTGCGCCGAGTTCCAAATCATGTGTGGTATAGTTCTTTTCGTGTACCTTCAATTGGCGTGATGCATAAGCTATAACTTTCTGACGTTGCATCAACACGCAACCCAAACCTTGAGGTGAGGCGTCACAGTATACCACAAAATCATCTGTACCCTCTGGTAGTGCTAAGATTGGCGCATTGCAGAGCTTATCTTTCAATAGCTGGAACGCTTCTTCCTGTTTGATTCCCTAATCAAACTTCTTATCTTTCTGTTTGAGGAGCGTCAATGGTTGAGCGATCTTTGAGAAATCCTCAATGAACCTTCGATAGTAGCCAGCCAAACCCAAGAATTGTCGAATCTCGGTTGGCGTCTTTGGCGTCTCCCAATTCTTGATCGCTTCGATCTTTGTTGGATCCACGTGAATCCCACCTTCATTTACTACATGTCCAAGGAATTGGACTTCACGTAGCCAAAACTCGCACTTAGAGAATTTGGCATACAACTGTTCTTTCTTCAGCAGTTCCAGAATTGCTCTTAGATGCTGTTCGTGCTCAGCCTTTGTCTTTGAGTAAATCAAAATGTCGTCGATAAACACAATCACGAACTTGTCCAAGTACAGCTTGCAAACTCTGTTCATTAGATCCATGAAAACTGCAGGCGCGTTTGTCAACCCAAATGGCATAACTCGGAACTCGTAGTGTCCATAACGAGTTCTGAAGGCTGTCTTTGGGATACTTTCCTCTTGTATCCTTAACTGATGGTAACCTGATCGCAAATCGATCTTTGAATAAAAGCTTGAACCTTGCAGCTGATCGAATAAATCATCGATCCTTGGCAGAGGGTATCTATTCTTGATCGTCAACTTATTCAACTCCCGGTAGTCAATGCACATTCGAAAACTACCGTTCTTCTTCTTGACAAACAGGACCGGAGCTCCCTAAGGCGAGAAGCTTGGTCTGATAAACCCCTTGTCTAACAACTCTTGAAGTTGTGTCGACAATTCCTGCATCTCAGACGGGGCAAGTCGATAAGGTGCCTTAACCACAGGCGCGGCGCCTGGAACTAATTCGATGCGGAACTCCACTTGCCTCTGAGGTGGCAATCCAGGCAAGTCCTCTGGGAAGATTTCTGGATATTCCCTCACGACAGGGATGTCTTCGATTTTTGGCTCAGCAGCTTTCTTGTCTACAATGTGTGCCAGGAAGGCAGCACATCCCTTTTGCAAACACTTTCGCGCTTTCAAACAGCCGATAATTCCTAAAAGCGTATCACGCTTCTCTCCATGAACCACAATTGTCTCACCATCTTCGCTTGGGATGCGAACGACCTTTCCGTGACAAACAATTTCTGCCTTGTTGCTTGATAACCAATCCATCCCTACTACCACGTCGAAGCTTCCCAACTGGACTGGTAGTAGATCCAAAGCAAACTCACGCTCTCCCAATTCGATTACACAACCTCTGACAACTTCATTGGCTTCTACTAACTTTCCATTAGCCAATTCGATTGAGTAGGGAATATCTAACTTACTAGCGGCTAACCCAAGCATATTCTTAAATTCTAACGATACGAAGCTATAATCGGCACCAGTATCAAATAAAACGGATACATAGCGTTGGTTTACAGGGAACGTACCAGTAACGACATTGGGATCCTGGCGCGCTTCCCTTGCTTCGATATTGAAAACTCTTCCACGGGCTTGGTTCAATTCTGGGCAGTTCCTCTTATAGTGCCCAATATCACCACAGTTAAAGCATACAGGTCTTTGCCCGTTTCCTCCACCATTTCCAGCTTGATTGTTGTTGTTTCAGTTCGCATTACCAACTTGATTCATATTGTTGCCTCCATTCCCATTTCCTCCATTGTTTCCTTGTGGGCGATTTCCATTTCCACCCCGGTTATTGTTTCTATTTCCAATTCCTGCTTGGCCCCCCCGGCCAACAGTAGCCCAACAAGAATCCTTTGAGTAACCAGTGAACACAACCAAAAATGCCTAAAAATAGCTAAAAATCACAAAATTTTTTTTTTTGAATTTTTTAATATTCTTTATAAAAAAATCGCTACTTTTCGAAGCCAAAAATAATTTTTTTTAAATTTAAAAAAAAAATTAACTTTTTAAAAAAAAAAAATTTTTTTTTGCTTCTAAAAGTAGCGATTTTAACATAAAAAATATTAAAAAATTCAAAAAAAATTTTTAGATTTTTTTTTGATTTTTTTAGATTTTTTTTAGATTTTTTTAGGTTTTTTGGGGGGTGGGGGAGGGGGGTTTAGGTTTTTTTGGGGTGGGGGGGGGTGGGGTTAGGTTTTTTTTGGGGAGGGGGGTTAGGTTTTTTTAGCTATATTAGGTTGTGTTCACATTGGTTCTCAAGGTTCTCACAATAAGGGTGGTTTCTCGCATGAGCCCCTCCCTATATATATATATATATATATATATATATATATATATATATATATATATATATATATATATATATAGGGAGCCGCTAGAATGAGAACCACCTCGAGTTGTAAGAACCGCGAGAACTACACCCCACGGAGCGCCGTTCGCCATTATTTTTTTTTTACAAGTAGATGTGTATATTATGAACACAGCCGTAAAAAATCATGGCGAACGGCGCTCCGTGGGGTGTAGTTTTTTACACCACAAGTTTGGTGAAAAAAAAGAAAAAATTAAAAAAATTAAAAAACACCAAACTTGTGGTGTAAAAAACTACACCCCACGGAGCGCCGTTCGCCATGATTTTTTACGACTGTGTTTATAATATACACATCTACTTGTAAAAAAAATCATGGCGAACGGCGCTCCGTGGGGTGTAGTTCTCGCGGTTCTTACAACTCGGGGTGGTTCTCATTCTAGCGGCTCCCTATATATATATATATATATATATATATATATATATATATAGGGGAGGGTTTAAATGAGAACGCTAAATATTTGTGAGAACCATGAGAACAAATGAAAAAACCGCGAGAACTTGGTCAAAAACAATTCGAATTCAAAATTTTTTTCTACACTTATCATTATTATTCGAATACAATGTTAGAAATTTAATTTACACGTTTAAATTTACGTGAATTCGTAAATAAAGAAAATTTACATATGTGTAAGTTTGCCATTTACACATGTGTAAATCTGGTATATTTACACATGTGTAAAAAATATAAAAAGAGTGATTTTGAAAGGAGAAAAAGAACTATTTGACGTTGTAAATTGTTTTTTTGATGTTGTTTCTTAATTACAATGAGTTTTGTATTAAAAAAAAAATAGTTTTGCTTGGTTTTTTCATTCGTTCTCACGGTTCTCGCAATATTTAGCGTTCTCAAGATAACCCTCCCCTATATATACATATATAGTGGTGAAGAAGAAATTATTGGTGTATGACCTAACACATTAAAATTGGTGTATGACCTAGCACATCAAGATAACCCTCCCCTTTTTTTGATGTTGTTTCTTAACACTTTTAAATACTTTTGTCACTCCTAATAAAATTGGTGTATGACCTAGCACATTAATAGTGGTGAAGAAGAAATTATTGTGTCATTAATGAGACTTGAGTAACTCTTGATAATATTTATTAGTATTCTATATCAAATTGTCTATCATACCCTTGTTAATTAAAGAATTAATTAAAAGAGGACAAAAATGATATCTTGATTCACAACCATTGATCATAAAAATGTAGGGCTTAGATTAATTTATTTTTCTTCTTGCAAGAACATTCTTCTCAAATGAACCTCCCCCTATATATATATATATATATATAGAGGACCGCTACAATGAGAACCACCTCGAGTTGTAAGAACCGTGAGAACTACACCGTATGGGGCGAGGTGGACCAAAATTTTTTTTCATAAACGTAGATGCGTGTATTATAAACACATTTGTAAAAAAAATTCAAAAAAAAAAGTCGTGTGTGTAGTTTTGAGGACCACAAGTTTGTATTTATTAAGATCTCTTAACCCTAAACCCTAAATCCTAACTCCTAAACTCTAAACCATAAAGATAAAAAAATAAGGGTAAAACCTAAGCTAAAACGTAAAATCTAAACTATAAACCCTAAAAGCTAAACCCCAAAGGCTAAACCTAAAGCTAAACCCTATAGCTAAACCCTAAACCCTAAAGCTCAACTCTAAACCCTAAAGCTAAACCCTAAAAACCAAACCCTAATATATTTAGGGTTTAGGGGTTATGATTTAAGGTTTAGGGTTACGAGATCCTAGTTAGGGTTCGACGAGACGGTTCCAACGCCGCTGGAATGAGTCCAATCGGAGTTCGTTTGAGTCGGTTCCCCACTGTTCCCCACTTTTTTAGTGTTCCCCAATGAACCTCACACTATATATATATATATATATATATATATATATATATATATATAGGGGATCACTAAAATGAAAACCACCTCTAGTTGTAAGAACCATGGGAACCACTTTTTAGCCCTTAGATCAACTAGATGGATGGATAAGATTAAAAGTAGAAAAATATTAGTATTAAAAGCTTTTTGTTTTTTAATATTTTATTATTAAAGGGTATTTAGGTAAAATTGCTTTTTTGTCTTTTTATATATATTATTTTTAAATGTTTTTTTTGTCCAATTCATTTATTACTTTTTAGTCTTAATAATTTTTTATTATTAAACTGATTTTTTGGTTTAAAAACTTTTTTGAAATCAGATTTTTTTAACGCGCCGACATTTACGTTAAAAACTTTACGCGCTTTTTTTTTTTAAAGTTTTAGGCACCGTTGTTTATGGTTTACGCGCTGTTTTTACGTTTCAATCGTCGTTTTTTTAACGCGCCGATTTTTACGCCGGGCTTTTTCAAGCATCGTTTTTTTTGCGCGCCGTTTTTTACGTTTTAACGCGCCGTTTTTTTTTACGTTTTACGTTAAAATTTTTGCGTTTTACCGCGCCGTTTTTTAACGTTTTACGTTTTTACGTATTTTTCGTTTTAACGCGCGGTTTTTTTTACGTTTTACGTTTTTTTCATTTTTAACGCGTCGTTTTTAAGTTTTACGTTTAAAAAGTTTACGTTTTTACGTTTTACGTTAAACTTTTTACGTTTTACATTAAAAAGTTTACGGTTTAACAATTTTTTTTACAAAAACAATTTTACGCAACACGAACGCACCCAGAAAACGCAAACTTTTTACGTTAACATTTTTTACGTTTTACGCGCCGGTTTTTTACGTTTTACGTAATACTTTTTACGTTTTACTAAAAAAAATTTACGATTTTACGTTTTACCTAAAACTTTTTACGATTTACGAAAAACTTTTTACGCTTTACGTAAAACTTTTTACGTTTTACGTTTTACGTCTTACGGTTTTACGTTAAAAAGTTTACGGTTTAACTTTATTTTTTACAAAGCTGTTTTTTACGCAAAACCGAACACACCCAGAAAATCGCACACTCGGGAGGTGTCTCAGATAGTTTGCTATCATCATCGACACTCAAAAAAAAAAAAAAACCCAAACAAACAAAAATATAAAGAACGAGCGGATTCTTGAAAAAAACGAAATTTTGGCTCAGATTTTCCGATAATCAGAGGCTGCAAAAGTGGGGTTGCAGGTTTAAAAACCTACCCTCCACCATCCTTGCCGCGCCATCGTCAGTTTTTTTTTTTTTTTTGCATCATCACTGCCGATTCAATAAGGCACCAGATTCAACTGATTTAAACATTCAAAAGGGACAAGAACATCATTCAAACATATTCAAAACAGATTCAAACCTGTATCAACTGAGATCAACCCCCCAAACATCAAAAATCACCAGAAACATCAAGAACACATAATCATAGTTCACTGATTCAAACAAAAATCACTGATCAAAAATCAAACAAGAACAAACCCACATAGTTCATTAGGCAAAAAATCAAGAACCCCCGTCAAACAAGAAACATCATGAACACATAATCATAGTTCACTGATTCAAACAAAAATCAATGATCAAAAATTAAACAAGAACAAACCCAGATAGTTCATCAGGCAAAAAATCACTAATCAAAAAGCAAACAAGAACAAACCCACATATCTTACTAGAGAGAGAAACACCCTTCAAAGGCCACCCCCGCTGCCGGTATCCCACCGCCGCCGTCATCTTTCTCAGATCCAGGATTAGGCGGTGGTTGAGGTAGATCGGAAGAGATGAAGACGGTGGTGGTCGGATTTGTTTCAGGTTGTTGGCAGGCATTCACCGGAGGGGAGGGGGTGTTTGAGGTAGATCGGAAGAGATGAATGAAGAACCCATATGAATATTTGAAGAGAGAGAGAGAACTTCAGATGAAAGAACCCATATGAATATTTGAAGAGAGAGAGAACTTCAATGAAACTGATTTAAAGAATTGAAGAGGGAGACTAAATGAAATAAGAAAGATGAAAGAGACAAGTTCTAGTGACAATAAATGGAGAGAGAGAGAGAGAGTGTGAGGATTTGACATTGGGGGTAAAAGACCAAAATACCCTTATAGTTGTCATAAACTGATTGGTTGAGAGTGGTTCTCACGGTTCTTACAACTGGGAGTGGTTCTTATTTTAGCGGCTCCCTATATATATATAATACTCATGTTAAAGATAAAAAACGTTTGTTTTTTTTTTGTGTGACTTTTTTTAAAAACAATTTACGTATAAAAATTTATTGATGTTTAAAAATCACTACTACAAAATGGAGTATCAGACGGTGTTGAAGTTTTATTTTGGACGGGTTAAAGCAAAAACACCGTCTTAAAATCAATATCCATATGACCATTGTGCTGTTTTGATTAAAATATTCAAGAAAATTCAAAAAAACCTTGTCAAATGCTTAAACACTGACTTATACTATTTTATGCAACCTTTTGATGGTGTTGCCTTGAACACCGTCTTATAAATATCATACACCTTGATTAAAATATTCAAGAAAACATAAAAACAAGGAACTTAAGAAACATGTATGGTAGAAACCCTAACATACTCACTGGAGTCCTCCAAAACCCACATGCCACCTGAGTGTAAACCACCACTACACCACCGGAGACGCTCCGACCACCACCACGCCACCGGAGACGATGCTTATTATACACTCAGATCTTCGATTTGAAGCAATTACATTCTGATCATTCTGTCATGTTAATCGGAAATCCATAGTGTTTTCGTTGTTGTGATGTTCATGATTTCAGCTTCAGATCTAGATTTGAATCCGCATTTCATGTTGTACACGCTTATTATACACTCAGATCTTCGATATCGGTAGAGGTTTTCTTGTTGTTATGTTCATAATTTCAGTTGTTTGTTTCCAGATCTGGATTTGAGCTCGCATTTCATGTTATATACTTGTTTTACACTCAGATATTCGTAATCGATAGAGTTTTTATGTTATTATTTTATAATTTTAGTTGTTTGTGTTCAGATCTTGATCTGAATTCGTAGTTCATGTTATATACACTTGTTATACAGTCCAATTTTTGATTGTAAACAGTTACGTTCTGATCATTTTTCATGTTAATCGGAAATCGATTGAGTTTTAATTGTTATTTTCATATTTTCAAAATTTCAGATGTCTGTTTTCATATAAGTTCATAATCTAGTTGTTTGTTTTCAGATTTTGATGAGAATTCACTTTTCATGTTATATACACTTGTTATACACTTAGATCTTTGATTTAGGGTTTCGTATAAACCAGACGTGTTTAACCAACACAAATCCTTTGAGTTAGTCTATATCATAAAGTAATATCAACTGTAACGAACACTAATTTTTATATCACATGTCACGATTTAATAAACATATTGCTTGTTTATTTCTTTGTTATTTAGAGAAAATGGCTGGAAAGGGTGGTAAGGGTCTGTTGGCTGGAAAACATCTGCGGCTGCAGCTAACAAGGAAAAGGATAAGAAGAGACCGATGTCTCGGTCTGCTAGAGCTGGTCTACAGGTTTGCACATAAACTCTAGCAATTTTATTGCATCACCTGATTTATTTCGTAGAATTAGATGAACTGATTGGATGTTTAGATGGCTGATTGACCTAACGACGTGTTATTTGTTTTTATAACACCAATTTGGAAGCACTTGTTGAATGATTTAAGCATTCTGTTTTTTTAATAATATAGTTTCGATAAATGGTATTATGTGCAACTCTGTTGTTGATTTCTTATTGCCAATTGTGACTGATTAGTATGTTCTTACTTGTTTTTAACAGCATCTAAGTAGTCTGTTAAGTGCTGATTTTTGACAAATCTTTGAGTACTTGTTTAATAATTTAGTTTCGATAAATGGTACGGACCGGTATTTGAAGGTAAAAGCCGGTACCGAATCGGTAACGAAAATCGAGTCGGTTCGGAAATTCGGTACCCGTACCGGTTCTGAACCAGTACCCGATACCGGTTCTGAACCAGTACCCGATACCATTTGCTCATCCCTAGTATGCAGTATCGACCCGTTTGCTTATAATTGAGTTTATGTAGGATGTGTTTTATTGCAGATGGGTTGAAAGCCACCAAATTTGGTTTTCAAATATTTACATTTACTTATAATAAATTACAAACTTTTAAGAAATGGACAAAAAAAGTGTTAATGGGTCAATCCAACTAACCTTACTAAAGAAAGATTTATTTTGACCTGAACCCATAACCACTCATCAATCAAAACAACATCCATCACAAATACATTCTTTAGTTTCTTGTATTAATCAGTTATTGTTTATTCACTTAAATGTTTCATACTTCTCAGTTATTATGATTAATACTCATTTTCTCATGTTTTTCTAGACATCACGTACAAGGTTATCCTTCTATCCACATCTTACGCAGGGGAGTGATATAAAGTAAGTAACTTCAGACCACAATTAAGACTTATATGAAAACAGCTTACCTATGGCCTTTGGCCGGTTCAGTTTATACAGTCGTTCCCAAAACATTGACCGTCAACCGAACCACCCAAGCCGATTTTCCAAACTTTAAACCGCAAACGTGTTATTATTAAACTGAACCGGCCTATTTGACTCAGCGTTGTCGGTTTAGATGGTTTCAACGGTTTTTGAACACCCCTATGCACTGATGCCCGTATCTAATGTATAGCTGTCTGATTTTAAATAACAAAAGATAATATATTTATTGATGGATATCAAAATTTGATATACATGATTCGACTGGACTAAATGTCTCATGTTCAGTTCTCTCATATATTTGTTCTCACCAAATATAAAAGAACATATGCATAAATATTTATTAGAATGAGCTTTGGTTCGAATTTGCAGTTCAGGAGCAAGTGGTAAGGAGAACAGAGGAAAATTTCTGATGACCACAACACCACAATTGATTTCTTGCCATTTTCCAGCTTAAAACGCAGGTTCGTTTTTTGATGCAGTTTCGCTCGTTCGCTTTATGTTTGGTAACTGTACATCTTGGTTTTAAAAAGCGAGAGGCGCACAAAGGCGACGAGGTCTAAAATTGAGGCGCGAAGCGCAAAGCGCAAAAGCGGTGGGCTTTTCGTACCCGAAGCGCAAGATGTTTATATAATTTTTTTTATATATCCCATCTATGCAGTTAATTTATAATATCATGCATATATATATATATATATATATATATATATATATATATATTTATATTCATATCTAGAGTCCATATAATTTTTTTTTTATAAATACTTTGTCCCACATCGGTGTGGGGACAAAGTGAGTGGTTGTTTATAAGGTAAAGCATTTACTACTGTTGGTGTGCATGCATCTGTCGTCTTCGTCTTATATCGAGTCTCGGTTCACTACACTTGAAGCTGAAAGTTTGAAGCAGCTGAAAGTTTGAAAAGGGGTTTAGTTTGAAATGTCCTGTCCGTTTGAAGAGTTTCAAACGGAAGGGTCCTTGCCTATAAATAGTTTTCAAACTTTCACCATTTGTAACTTTCCGGCTTGTGCAACGAAGTGCTGCCGAAGTGTTGTCAGGTTGTAAAACGTCTTTATATCAATCATACAACAGTTTATAGTGTGAATCTTGCTGAATTGAACTCTACACGTCTGTTTCCGTCGTTTTTAGAGATAAACTCTTCTGTTCGACTCGTTCGGGTCTGAAAGCGATCCTACAACTACTCCATTGTAGCTTTATGACATGTTTTACCACAAGTCCTACCCGCGTGCGGGGGGGGGGGGGGGGTGCAAAAAATGATTTTCTCAGCAGGCTGGGAGGCTAGTGGGACTAGGAAGATCAGTCTGGGAGGCTAGTGGGACTAGGAGAACTATTTGATTGCTTAATTGGTGACTAATGTGTTTATCTGATTGTATGATTGATTATTTGTGCATATTTGTGTTTATGATACAGACACCATGGATTCATCAGGCATTGGTGAGTCGGACACTACGGGCCCTATGCCCATCGTATCAGACGACCGAGTATCATCGGAGCATGAGGTACACACTTCGGGTGTTACCAGCACGGATGAGGATGATTTTCAGCCCTTCGCGCTACCTGATGCTGTCAACGAGCCCGCTGATAGCCCTCTTGCGGGGATTTGCCGCTCGTGGAGATCCCTGCCCCTATACCTCTTGCCGCTTATCCTGTTCTTGATATGCTCCTCGACGCCGACGCTGATTACGACGTCGATTTGTTTGATGACGAGCCCCTAGAAGATGATATTGAGGGCGAGGCCCTTATAGCTGACGGTGGTCTTTTGCTGCTCGCAGATGCTCCAGCTGAGGAGTCAACTGCTCATTCACCAGTCCCAGACTCTTTCGAGTCTTTGGCCTCTGCACCATCGCACACTCAGGGTGCGCAGCACTATTCTCATGCCTCAGATCCTGATAGAGCATCATCCGCTGCCCCTGCCCCTAGCTACGCCTTTGATCACGACCTTGATGAGGATTCCGACCCTATCTTTCCACCTGGGTTTAATCCGGACCAGTACATTGAGTTTATACCCCTCGATCAGCCTATGGAGGACCCGGTTGACCCAGTTGACCCTGTTGACCCTGCGTTTGCTGACCACGCAGATTTTGAGATAGAGTTCGATGACCTAGAGCCTGCCATGGCTCCCAAGCCGGTAGCCACTCCTGACCCTGTGTTTGAGCATGACCCTGTTCATGCTGGCGTACCCATTGTTGACCCTGTGATTGCTGATCTACCTGTTGATGATCACCCTGTTGATGCTCCGCTATTAGAGGGTGATTATGTTGTTGCTGCTGATCAGGCTGATGCCCCCTCATCGCTGACGTACCCGCTGAGCGTGTTGATGTCGCTCCTCTCCCTGATCATGTTCCTTTGGAGCCCGATCATGCGCTATTCGCGACCCGTATTGATCCCCATTATTCGCACACCCAGAATGGGTGGATTGATGCTGATGATGAGCACCCACCTTTTCCCCCACATACCACCGATGCACGTCACATGGATTTCCCTTTTTCATTCGCTCAATTCACAACTTCAGCTCGACCTGGAGAGGGTTCATCGGCTCATCCCTTTGTACATGTGCCGACATCTATCCTAGTTATACCACAGTTTTCTTTTGCTATTCCCCATGTTCCACCATTTTCTGTGCCACCTTTTACCCCAGCGAGTGAGCCATTCTTTTGGACGTCACCACCTATTATGCCACCATCCGACCCCTACCATCCTTTTCATATGGGGTATTCTATTGAGGACATTTTTATGTCGTTTGTTCTCCAGCAGGAGGCACTCACACGGCGTATACAGGAGCTCGAGAGAGCTCAGCCACCGCCATGCCAGTGTCAGGGCCAGACCCACCCTTCTATTTCGCAGCCCCCTCGACCGTTGTCACCGGACTCTGCTGCACGTCTTTTGGCACTGGAGCAGCAGATGGCTTCCTGGTTGCGTTCCCAGCGAGCGATGGAGGAGGACTGGCTCCATTTGCGTCGTTTGTTCTATTCTCATTTTCCCCCTCCTCCACCGCTATCAGTGTAGGGCGACCTTGTACAGCACGGGTGGACTTTGGTGAGAAGACGGCGATTGCTCTGACCGCACAGCATTTTGGAGACTACATTCTGATTCTGACTTTTGTTGACATGTATATGGATGTATTGACACTGATTTGATATATTTTTGGAATGGGGTGATGTAGCCCTTAGTCGTTGATGTTGTATGTTACAGTTATGTACTTGTACACTTTACCATGTGGTCTCGATTTATGGCAATGCAATCGCAGTATTCTCATCATATATGATGTTTGATTGATTATTTATGTTTTATGACATGGGATGTTGTGTGATGGATATATTTTGTCACACCCTGGCTTTGCGGAAACGTGGTTAATTTGGTGTGACTTCTTAATACCATAGCTTAATCATAACAAAGCTATATGAAAATAAAACCATGCAAGATCATCCATTGAATTAGGTTTTAAAACATAAGTAACACAACATTGTCTTGAAGCGTTGACACATGCAACGGAAGTTACAACCTAACAACATAAAACATTGTCTGAAAGACACAAACACCAACATGAAATAAACACAGTTTATGGACTGTGACTCGTCTAGGTAAAAGTCACATCCCCTAAACTTGGATGACCTCGTAACTCTTATGCAGCGGGAAAACGTTACATAACGCGCCAGATCTTTAATTCCCTGAAATACATGTAAGTTGGAAAAATCAACAAAAATTGTTGAGCGAGTTCATGTGTAAGTGAGTAATAAAACCTATGTATGTATAAAATCCTGGTATGTAGCAAATAAGGAAAAAGAGATCACCAATGGTTTGCGAGGCCATTGATATGTGTGAAGTGCAAGTAGGAAGACTCAAACCTAGCATATTTTGCGTTGGGTACAAAGTCACCCCGAGGTCCGTTACGCTGGGCCTGGGGCTGGGCTCGCTACACCCAGACAGATCTACCTCTACTGTCACTCGGTCCTACAATGAGGATTAATGGCCTCAAGTTGCGCCTACCCACTCACATGATCTAAATAATAACCCTTCTTACGCTAACCGTACCATGTAAAAAGTACTTGTAATCATAGTAACATGTATTTCACCCCCGCAGTTTAGAAAACTGAAAACAGTTAAGAGAAAAGGGGGACATGAACTCACAGTGGTGCGTCTCTATCAAGTAAATCTTCTGATCAAACTGCTGTGCGACGACCTACACGTACTAACTTCTATTAGACGGACGACCGTGCGTTAGCTTAAGGTTTAATGTCTTTGGGAGATAGTTAGACAACTATTTCGTGTTTACACTTTGCAAATATTTGGTAAATATATTCCTTCCCAAGGATGGGGGTTTTAATACATGCGCGTTTTTGTATCTTCGGAATATATTATTAAGTCTCACTTAAAATATATTTTAATTCTAACTTTGAAATATAAATATTTTTCCCAAAAATATTATATTTTATTTCACATAATTTTCCCAAAAATAATATCTTTGTCAAAATACGCGTTCACTAGTATTTTTCCGAAAATGCGTAAGTTACGTTTTAAAGATCCGGTGGTATTAATAATACCGTTGTAACTTAATATTTATTGTGAAGGCGTTCGTATTATTTTGGAATCGTTAACATTCGGTAATATTATTTTTAACCTAAAAATAATATTTGTATAGTTCACATAATAATCATAAAAATCTCACAAGTGTTGTTATGAAAATATATATTCTAAATATATATTTTAGCAAGTTTTATTTTGTGAAAATCCCACCTCCGACACTTAGAAATTTTGTAATAAAAATCGTGGCGAAATTTACATTTTTGAAAACAAGTTAAAAATACATTTATAACACTTGTGGTGAAAATATTTCCAAGTGTTGGGTTTTTAGAAAAATTTCGCCAGAGTTTCCCCTGTAACTGGAGGTGGCCACGCTTTCAAGCGTATCATTTTCTTTTACAATTCAAATCAACAATGTTTCCAACATTAACAAACAATATTCAAACCATCAAACTAGTCAAAATAGATATAAATCACAAAAATACATGAACTTGTGGTTTATCTAAAATATGTAGTAATTTCCCCATATTTTTAGTAGACCTTTTTATAAATCAATCCGGTTTCTTGAAAGTCTCGTTTTTAAAGAAGTTACATCTTTACAACTTCTTGTCAATATTTACAAAAATAGTTCTTTTGTCAAAACTTTGTGTTACACAAGTGTCTACACACTTGTGTGTTTACAAAAATCACTCTTGTTCATGTAAAACTCGGTTTTAGAAAACATGATTTCTTTGACGCTTGGTCCTTTGAAAATACCACTTGTAGATCCGTAGATCTACTAGTTTACAAGTCTATTTCATAAGAAATATAGTCTTTACACAAGTTCATGCTTAATGTGTAGTAGTGTTCATCATTTAACCCCCTTTCACACTTAAACATATTCTAGGTCATGTTTTATGGACATGACTTTGCCGGGTTAGATGACGATCCGAGCTACTACAATCATAGATCAACACTAAATAATCAAAATAAAGCAAGTCTTACAAGTTTTACACAACTTCATAGCTTTTATCCAACATATTTATCACTTTTGTAAACTTTTCATATGTAATCTTGTATGTTCATGATTTTTAACCGACAAAGTTCATTTTAACCACTTTAGAATAGATCAAGAAAGCGTTTAGAGTCACTTACTACTAGCTCGAGGCTAGAGAAGAAACTAGTCGAAAAACAAGTGGATAAAAGCAATGTAGCGAGGTCCTTCGCAATCCGAGTGCATCGAGCTTCCTTATACGCAATCCTTAACCCTTGTAGATACTTGGAATGTCTTGTATGAAATCGAAAGGTGGTGGTGGGATGTTTGTTGTTTTCGGCCGAAATGGGCAAGGGAGGGAGAGGGTGGAGTGAATTTGCTAAGTGTGGTGAAGTGATTAGTGGACCATGCTTGATACTTATAGACAAAGTCTTTCAAGATTAACCAATGGATTTCATGTTCACTTGATATTAGACAACCATGATTAAAATAATCATGCAAAGGACAATGTGTCACCATATGGTGACCGAATTCGGTAGGGGGGGGGGTATTTGGTTAGATTTTCAACTAGGTAATTAGGATAAAGTTAAGTTAAGTTGGAGGTTAACTTGGTTACTAGCATGTAGTAAGTTGTGACGGGTGTTAGGGTATTCGGGGACCCTAACTGGCTCAGAAAAAGAGAAACAATGTTGATGACAATATTTTTATGTTCCGGGTATAGTCCGGTTGTTCGTTTGGATAGTGATCCGTTAAAGTGCTTAATAAAGCTTTAAAGTGTCGTTAATATTATTTTTAGTGACACAACTTATTCCCGACACTTTGGAAAGTGTCTAGTAATATTTTTCTCATGTTTTGGCACTTTATTAGTTAGCTTAATGCTGAATTTTTATTTTAAAGTGCTGAATTTTGTACTTAAAGTACGTTTTAGGCACATCCGGTCACTGTAATTATCACCTAGTGACGCAGTTCTACAACCCTCATATCCCTACACTCTCTACTAGTGTAGTAAACTATCTCAGGCTCATACAGGCCTTAGAGGCAGTGTTTGCCTAATGCTGGCTATATCAGGATGTTAAATGGGTTATCCGTTCATTGTGCTACTGTGCTTTTGTGCATCAAGGTTGTCACTAAAGTTCTGTATGTAAATAATGGAGTGACAGCAAATAAGGTATGATGCAAGTATGTTCATGTATCACTATTCAGGTAGCAGTTTATCCATAATTTCAAGCAAGCACAGTAATTAAGCAGTAATTAAATATTAATCAAGTTATACGGATACCTGATTTGGTGAGGGTTGTCACATTCTCCCCCCGTTAGAAAAATTTCGTTCCGAAATTTTAAGTTCTGCTTCTGGTTGCAGAGGTCTTAGATAATAAGTGGGGGTACTTCTCTTTCATTCGGTCCTCACGCTCCCAGGTGTATTCAGGACCATGCCTGGCGTTCCAACGAACCTTGACGAACTTGACACTGCTCCGGCGGGTTTCGCTCACTTTCCAATCCGTAACCTCAACAGGTTCTTCAACAAAATGGAGCGTGTCGTCAACATGAATCTCGTCGGTGGGAATGACAACGGTATCTTGAGTTGGACTCTTCTTCAAGTTTGATACATGAAATGTATCGTGAACGCCATTCAGTTCAGCAGGCAAATTCAGCTTGTACGCTACTAACCCAATTCTTTCCAAAATTCTGAACGGACCAATATACCGCGGATTCAACTTTCCACGCTTTCCGAAGCGTGCCACACCCTTCCAGGGTGATACTTTCAACAAAACCATATCACCTACCTCAAACTCTACAGGTTTCCTCCTTCGGTCCGCGTAACATTTCTGACGATCACGAGCCGCCTTGATGCGATCTCGGATCTGTGCAATCTTATCTGTGGTTTCCTGTACCACATCAGGACCAACCAATTGTCTATCACCTGCATCAGACCAACAGAGGGGTGATCTGCACTTGCGGCCATATAAAGCTTCAAATGGTGCGGCACCAATACTAGTGTGGTAGCTGTTGTTGTATGAAAATTCGACCAATGGCAAATGCTTATCCCAGCTACTGCCCAAATCCATAACACATGCTCTCAGCATATCTTCCAAAGTCTGAATCGTCCGCTCGCTTTGTCCGTCGGTCTGTGGGTGAAATGCAGTGCTCAGATTCAGTTGCGAGCCAAAAGCTTCTTGGAAGGATTGCCAAATCCTTGATACGAACCTTCCGTCTCTATCAGAGATGATCGAGAGAGGTACTCCATGGCGCGTAACGATTTCTCTCATGTAAATTTCAGCCAACTTGCTCGTATTATCTTTCTCTCTGATAGGTAAGAAGTGCGCAGACTTCGTTAATCGGTCCACTATTACCCAAATAGTGTCATGACCTCTTGGCGTTCTTGGCAACTTTGTAATAGAACCTATTGAAATTTGTTCCCATTTCCATTTGAGAATCTCAGGTTGTTGCAGAAGTCCTGAAGGCTTCTGGTATTCCGCTTTCACTTTGGCACATGTTAAACATTTACTCACATAAACAGCAACATCGCCTTTCATCCTAGGCCACCAATAATAATCTTTAAGATCTTGGTACATCTTATCCGCTCCTGGATGGATAGAGTACCGTGACTTGTGTGCCTCATCAAAAATAACTTTCCTCAAATCACCAAACAGAGGAACCCAAATCCTTTTCATAAAACATAACGTTCCTTCCTCGTTTGGCACCAATTGCTTCTCCATCCCACGGAGATGTTCTTCTTCAAGGTTTCCTTCCTTAAGAGCTTCTTTCTGTGCGGCACGAATGCGCAAGGAAAGATCTGTTTGGATAATCATCTCTAAAGCCCTAACCCTTATAGGCTTGATCCTTTCTTTTCGGCTTAGTGCGTCGGCGATCGCATTCGCCTTCCCTGGATGATACTTTATCTCGCAGTCGTAGTCGTTCAACAACTCAACCCATCGTCTCTGTCTCATATTCAACTCCTTCTGGTTGAATATGTGTTGTAGGCTCTTATGATCTGTGAAGATTGTACATTTCGTACCATATAGGTAGTGTCTCCAGATTTTTAAAGCAAATACCACTGCGCCGAGTTCCAAATTATGTGTGGTATAGTTCTTTTCGTGTACCTTCAATTGGCGTGATGCATAAGCTATAACTTTCTGACGTTGCATCAACACGCAACCCAAACCTTGACGTGAGGCGTCACAGTATACCACAAAATCATCTGTACCCTCTGGTAGTGCTAAGATTGGCGCATTGCAGAGCTTATCTTTCAATAGCTGGAACGCTTCTTCCTGTTTGATTCCCTAATCAAACTTCTTATCTTTCTGTGTGAGGAGCGTCAATGATTGAGCGATCTTTGAGAAATCCTCAATGAACCTTCGATAGTAGCCAGCCAAACCCAAGAATTGTCGAATCTCGATTGGCGTCTTTGGCGTCTCCCAATTCTTGATCGCTTCGATTTTGGTTGGATCCACGTGAATCCCACCTTCATTTACTACATGTCCAAGGAATTGGACTTCACGTAGCCAAAACTCGCACTTAGAGAATTTGGCATACACCTGTTCTTTCTTCAGCAGTTCCAGAATTGCTCTTAGATGCTGTTCGTGCTCAGCCTTTGTCTTTGAGTAAATCAAAATGTCGTCGATAAACACAATCACGAACTTGTCCAAGTACGGCTTGCAAACTCTGTTCATTAGATCCATGAAAACTGCAGGCGCGTTTGTCAACCCAAATGGCATAACTCGGAACTCGTAATGTCCATAACGAGTTCTGAAGGCTGTCTTCGGGATACTTTCCTCTTGTATCCTTAACTGATGGTAACCTGATCGCAAATCGATCTTTGAATAAAAGCTTGAACCTTGCAGCTGATCGAATAAATCATCGATCCTTGGCAGAGGGTATCTATTCTTGATCGTCAACTTATTCAACTCCCGGTAGTCAATGCACATTCAAAAACTACCGTCCTTCTTCTTGACAAACAGGACCGGAGCTTCCCAAGGCGAGAAGCTTGGTCTGATAAACCCCTTGTCTAACAACTTTTGAAGTTGTGTCGACAATTCCTGCATCTCAGACGGGGCAAGTCGATAAGGTGCCTTAGCGACAGGCGCGGCGCCTGGAACTAAGTCGATGCGGAACTCCACTTGCCTCTGAGGTGGCAATCCAGGCAAGTCCTCTGGGAAGATTTCTGGATATTCCCTCACAACAGGGATGTCTTCGATTTTCGGCTCAGCAGCTTTCTTGTCTACAATGTGTGCCAGAAGGCAGCACATCCCTTTTGCAAACACTTTCGCGCTTTCAAGCAGCTGATAATTCCTAAAGGCGTATCACGCTTCTCTCCATGAACCACAATTGTCTCACCATCTTCGGTTGGGATGCGAACGACCTTTTCGTGACAAACAATTTCTGCCTTGTTGCTTGATAACCAATCCATCCCTACTACCACGTCGAAGCTTCCCAACTGGACTGGTAGTAGATCCAAAGCAAACTCACGCTCTCTCAATTCGATTACACAACCTCTGACAACTTCATTGGCTTCTACTAACTTTCCATTAGCCAATTCGATTGAGTAGGGAATATCTAACTTACTAGCGGCTAACCCAGGCATATTCTTAAATTTTAACGATACGAAGCTATAATCGGCACCAGTATCAAATAAAACGGATGCATAGTGTTGGTTTACAGGGAACGTACCAGTAACGACATTGGGATCCTGACGCGCTTCCCTTGCTTCGATATTGAAAACTCTTCCATGGGCTTGGTTCAATTCTGGGCAGTTCCTCTTATAGTGCCCAATATCACCACAGTTAAAGCATCCAGGTCTTTGCCCGTTTCCTCCACCATTTCCAGCTTGATTGTTGTTGTTTCGGTTCGCATTACCAACTTGATTCACATTGTTGCCTCCATTCCCATTTCCTCCATTGTTTCCTTGTGGGCGATTTCCATTTCCACCTCGGTTATTGTTTCTATTTCCAATTCCTCCTTGGCCTCCCCGGCCAACAGTAGCCCAACAAGAATCCTTTGAGTGACCAGTTTTCCCACATGCTTCACATACTTTTAAACCACATCGGCCTGAATGGTGACGCTGGTAGGTGTTGCACTTGGGATGGGTACCCATATATCCTTTTCCTTTCCTGCCAGTACCAGCTGTATCTTGAGCTGGCGTGCTTGACTCTCCTTTCTTATCAACCCCACTAGTGCCTTGTTTGAAGTTCGAGAACTTTCTTTTGTTACCCCCGGACGACTCGACATGAGTCTCTTTCTTCTTTGGCTCAGCATCAGAAAACTTGTTTAGGCGGATAGCCTCCTCTGTGAGAGCCACGCTCAGATCAATTGCTTTAGTGATTGTTTCAGGCTTGGAAGAAGTCACCATACTTATGATTTGAGGAGCTAAACCCCAAATGAAGCGCTCAATCCGCTTGAACTCTGGAGTGACCATATAAGGTACCACATGTGACAGGTCGTGAAACCTTTGAACATACTCTGCGATTTTCGGACCTTCCATCTTCAGATGCCAAAACTCAGTTTCCAACTTTTGTATCTCCGCACGTGAAGAGTACTTCCTGCGCATGAGCTCTTTCAGCTCGTTCCATGTCATTGCGTATGCAGCGACTTCTCCAAAAGTTTGGACTTGTAAATTCCACCAGGACAGGGCTCCGTCCAGGAATAGCCAAGAGATGTAGGTAACTTGCTGGTCTGGAGCACACTTGCTCATGCGGAGAACTGAGTCCGTCTTCTCGGCCCAACGAACAAAAACGACAGCACCTCCGGTGCCATCAAAGTTGACAGGTTTGCAGTTTAGAAACTGCTTGTAGGTGCACCCATGAGGCGGATTGTTGTTGCCAGTATTGCCAAAATTGCTTCCACTAGTCCCTCCTTGAGATGCGGCGTACTGTGCGATGGCAGCAGCGATGACTTGCTGAAGCTCTGCGGCATTGGCGGTTGACGTCTCGGCGGCATCTTCTAAACGATATGTTCACGTGGGTCAGGCCATAGTAAAGCGTACGTATATAATGATAGTAATAGTACATAACATCTCATGTTATAAATAGACCAATCACATAACATCCCATGTTACAATTATATCAATCACACAACATCCCATGTTATAAATATATCAATCACACAACATCCCATGTTATAAAACATAAATAATCAATCAAACATCATATATGATGAGAATATTGCGATTGCATTGCCATATATCGAGACCACATGGTAAAGTGTACAAGTACATAACTGTATCATACAACATCAACGACTAAGGGCTACATCACCCCAGTCCAAAAATATCAAATCAGTGTCAATACATCCATATACATGTCAACAAAAGTCAGGATCAGAATGCAGTCTCCAAAATGCTGTGCGGTCAGAGCAATCGCCATCTTCTCACCAAAGTCCACGCGTGCTGTACTAAAGAGCTCTACACTGATGGCGGTGGAGGAGAGGGAAAATGGGAATAGAATAAACGACGCAAATGGAGCCAGTCCTCCTCCATGGCTCTCTGGGAACGCAACCAGGAAGCCATCTACTGCTCGAGTGCCAAAAGACGTGCGGCAGAGTCCGGTGACAACGGTCGAGGGGCTTGCGGAGTAGCAGGGTGGGTCTGGCCCTGGCACTGGCATGGCGGTGGCTGAGCTCTCTCGAGCTCCTGTATACGCCGTGTGAGTGCCTCCTGCTGGACAACAAACGACATAAGAATGTCCTCAATAGAATACCCCATATGAAAAGGATGGTAGGGGTCGGATGGTGGCATAATAGGTGGTGACGTTCAAAGGAATGGCTCACTCGCTGGGGTACCAGGTGGCACAGAAAATGGTGGAACATGGGGAATAGCAGAAGAAAACTATGGTATAACTGTGATAGATGTCGGCACATGTCCAAAGGGATGAGCTGAGGAACCCTCTCCAGGTCGAGCTGGAGGTGTGAACTGAGCGAATGAAAAAGGGAAATCCATGTGACGTGCATCGGTGGTATGTGGGGGAAAAGGTGGGAGCTCATCATCAGCGTCAATCCACCCATTCTGGGTGTGCGCATAACGGGGATCAATACGGGTCGCGAATAGCGCATGATCGGGCTCCAAAGGAACAGGATCAGGTAGAGGAGCGACAACATCAGGCTCGGGGGGTACATCAGCGATAAGAGGAACATCAGTCTGAGCAGCAGCAGCATCAACATGATCACGCTCCAATAGTGGAACGTCAACAGGGGGATCATCAACGGGTAGATCAGCAATCACAGGGTCAACAATGGGTATGCCAGCATGAATAGGGTCCTGCTCAAACACAGGGTCAGGAGCAGCTACCGGCTCGGGGGCCATGGCAGGCTCTGGGTCATCGAACTCCATCTCAAAATCTGCGTGGTCAGCAAACGCAGGGTCAATAGGGTCAACTGGGTCAACCGGGTCCTCCATAGGCTGATCCAGGTGTATAAACTCAATCTCCTGGTCCGGATCAAACCCAGGTGGAAAGACAGGGTCGGAATCCTCATCAAGGTCGTGATCAAAGCCGAAACTCGGGGCAGGTGCAGCAGATGATGCCCTATCAGGATCTGAATCGTGAGAATAGTGCTGCGCACCCTGAGTGTGCGACGGTGCAGAGGCCACAGACTCGAAAGAGTCTGGGACGGGTGAATGAGTAGGTGACTCCTCAGCAGGAGCATCTGCGAGCAGCAAAAGACCACCGTCAGCTATAAGGGCCTCGCCCTCAATATCATCTTCTAGGGGCTCGTCATCAAACAAATCGACGTCGTCATCAGCGTCGGCGTCGAGTAGTATATCAAGAACAGGGAATGCGGCGAGAGGTATAGGGGCAGGGATCTCCACGAGCGGCAAATCTCCGGCAAAAGGGCTATCAGCGGGCTCGGCGACAACATCGGGTAGCGCGAAGGGTTGAAAATCATTCTTATCTGTGCTGGTAACATCTGAAGTGTGTACCTCATGCTCCGATGACTCTCGGTCGTCTGATACGATGGGCATAGGACCCGTAGTGTCCGACTCACCAGTGCCTGATAAATCCATGGTGTCTGTAATACAAACACAAATATTCACAAATAATCAATCATATAGTCAGATAAACACATTAGTCACTAATTAAGCAATCAAATAGTTATCCTAGTCCCACTAGCCTCCCAGCCTCCCAGACTGATATTCCTAGTCCCACTAGCCTCCCAGCCTCCTAGACTGCTCTTCCTAGTCCTACTAGCCAATTCTCCCAGCCTCTCAGACTGCTCTTCCTAGTCCCACTAGACAACTACCTCGGTCTCCCAGACCGAGCCTCGGCCTCCCAGACTGAGCCTATAACTAATAAAGAAAATGTGCTCAACATTTGTTCGTAAAAACGTTTTGGATCTGGACTTAAGTGGCATGCAGTGTAAAAATGTTTTCGTGAGAGCCCTAGTGATCATAGTCTAGACTCGAGAACGAATCCTAGTTCGCTATGATCAGAGCTCTAATACCAAGCTGTCACACCCTGGCTTTGCGGAAGCGTGATTAATTTGGTGTGACTTCTTAATACCATAGCTTAATCATAACAAAGCTATATGAAAATAAAACCATGCAAGATCATCCATTGAATTAGGTTTTAAAACATAAGTAACACAACATTGTCTTGAAGCGTTGACACATGCAACGGAAGTTACAACCTAACAACATAAAACATTGTCTGAAAGACACAAACACCAACATGAAATAAACACAGTTTAAGGACTGTGACTCGTCTAGGTAAAAGTCACATCTCCTAAACTTGATGACCTCGTAACTCTTATGCAGCGGGAAAACGTAACATACCGCGCCAGATCTTTAATTCCCAGAAATACATGTAAGTTGGAAATATCAACAAAAATTGTGAGTTCATGTGTAAGTGAGTAATAAAACCTTTGTATGTATAAAATCTTGGTATGTAGCAAATAAGGAAAAAGAGATCACCAATGGTTTGCAAGGCCATTGATATGTGTGAAGTGCAAGTAGGAAGACTCAAACCTAGCATATTTTGCGTTGGGTACAAAGTCACCCCGAGGTCCGTTACGCTGGGCCTGGGGCTGGGCTCGCTACACCCCGATAGATCTACCGTTACTGTCCCTCGGTCCTACAATGAGGATTAATGGCCTCAAGTTGCGCCTACCCACTCACATGATCTAAATAACAACCCTCCTTACGCTAACCATACCATGTAAAAAGTACTTGTAATCATAGTAACATGTATTTCACCCCCGCAGTTTAGAAAACTGAAAACAGTTAAGAGAAAAGGGGGAGATGAACTCACAGTGGTGCGTCTCTATCAAGTAAATCTCCTGATCAAACTGCTGTGCGACGACCTACACGTACTAACTTCTATTAGACGGACGGCCGTGCCTTAGCTTAAGGTTTAATGTCTTTGGGAGATAGTTAGACAACTATTTCGTGTTTACACTTTGCAAATATTTGGTAAATATATTCCTTCCCAAGGATGGGGGTTTTAATACATGCGCGTTTTTGTATCTTCGGAATATATTATTAAGTCTCACTTAAAATATATTTTAATTCTAACTTTGAAATATAAATATTTTTCCCAAAAATATTATATTTTATTTCACATAATTTTCCCAAAAATAATACCTTTGTCAAAATACGCGTTCACTAGTATTTTTCCGAAAATGCGTAAGTTACGTTTTAAAGATCGGGTGGTATTAATAATACCGTTGTAACTTAATATTTATTGTGAAGGCGTTCGTATTATTTTGGAATCGTTAACATTCGGTAATATTATTTTTACCCTAAAAATAATATTTGTATAGTTCATAAAATAATCATAAAAATCTCACAAGTGTTGTTATGAAAATATATATTCTAAATATATATTTTAGCAAGTTTTATTTTGTGAAAATCCCACCTCCGACACTTAGAAATTTTGTAATAAAAATCATGGCGAAATTTACATTTTTGAAAACAAGTTAAAAATACATTTTTAACACTTGTGGTGAAAATATTTCCAAGTGTTGGGTTTTTAGCTTACGGCGCAGACCTGCGTAAATGTGTAATTTCCACCTTTTAATACGAATTTATGGTGTCTTTTCATTTCTAATCATTCCCATTCGGTTACACACAATTCTAGGGGCGATTTCTAGTGTTCTTGGTGCTTGAAAACAATTTCCAATCATTCGGTTTGTGTTTTTAATTGTTATGAACATTGAAAATTGTGTGAGGATGATGATTCAAGCCATGAGTCGCTAAACTCTTAATGACTATCTTTGGTTGAAGGTTTGTATTAGACTTTATGCTTGATTTCCTAATTTCTAGAATAACAAACTTTGTCTTTATGATTGTTTGTTATGGTGTGTGATTGATTGTTTGTAAATTGTTGATTCTTATGTTAATCTAATTTGAAACCATACGTTCTTGGTGCCGTTGGCAATCGAGATATCATGGGTAGAATTAGGATTGGGTAAGGGTTAACTGGTCATCGGGTAACAACCTCACGTTCTAGGAATCTGAGTACTTAGTTCCCTTTTATCACAACAAGTATTCACACATGAATTATGTCTATGTAGTTCTTTTTAGTGGAATGATAGCATAAACGTCGAAGCAAACCGAAAACTAAAGATGGTCATTTGTCTCTAAATTGTTTACAAAGCAAATTTCTATTTTTGCAATTATATTAGTAATCTTAGTTTTAAAATCAAACAAACCAAATCTTGAATTTTACTTTCATTGCAATTAGTTTACTTTAGTTAACTTAGAGAAACAATTTAAATAGCACATATTCAACAAACTCCCTGTGTTCGATACCCACTTACCGCTATCTATTTAGTAGTATTTGGATTAAATTTGATTGTGACCACGACATCATGTCAACTATCATCTTAGAAAGTATTTGGTGTAAATGAGCCCTTTCTACCACTTCAAGGACCTTTACTTCCTAACTTAACTTGAGTTCAAGTTATCCGACTAAGTTTGGAAAGTATTTGACTAAGTATCTGATGAAGAAGCGGATGATGACACGGATATGACGTACAATTATATGTTAGGTGGTTTTATGATGTGTTTGTGAATTGGTGACTTAAAACGAACCCGGATTGTGACGTTTATGCTTATGTTTTTTTGAAAGGCAACCATTTATGCTTACATTTATGCTTATTAGTTTATGTTTATTTAGTTTTTGTGTGTCATGAACCGGAAATTGGCAGGTTTGTATTGAAAAAACAAGAAAAAAAGAACGTTTTTTAAGCATCAGCGATGACAGGGATATAGTGGCGATTGCGACGACAGGATAACAGCGACGATTTATATAATAACATCAAAAGACGGTGTTCATCAGGTTTAATATGGGGATCAAATTGAACACCAAAAGACGGTGTTCATCAAGTTTAAGTCGGTGTTCCAAATTGAACACCAAAAGACGGTGTTCATCAAGTTTAAGTCGGTGTTCAAATTGAACACCATCTAATAAGACTTGATTTTAAACCGGTGTACTTTAAGACGGTGTTGAAAACACCGTCTTAAAACCCATATCACCCCGTCTAAAGCTCTGTTTTGTAGTAGTGAATGATTGGGGGGGGGGGGTCTTACATGTGACTTGCAAGTGGGTTTCATGAATTTAAGACACCCTAAATTTACTTTTATACCCTTAATCCAATAAATTAACCAATAACTATAAGTTGTAACACACATATACATATTACAATAATTGACTCATTTAGTCTCAACCATTAATATAATTCATTCAATGGCTCGTAACACTTCATAGACTTTCTAGACAAAACATACTTTCTAAAGAAACTTCACCCAACATACATGTATGCATTTATATGTAGGTGATTTGATCTTGTAATTTGTTTGGCTTTTCGTTCTTGGGATCTTTAGCGCCTAGCTGGCCTCGCCTTTCTATTTGAATAAAATAGCCGACGTTCGAAAAAAAAGTTATGTGTTGGTAAAAAAGAATCTATCTATACTTCTATACTATATTATAATGTATGTTAGGATGACGGTATGGTCTTTTCACCCATTTTCAACATGTACAAGTATTTCAAGCACATGATACAAACACTTAATGCATTCAACTATATTAAAAGCATGTTGAACACAATAGGCGGTCAATTATACAGATTCAATTTTTGAATTCATGCTTCTCATCTCCATACACACTTTTTTCCTCTTATTTCATACCTAGGGTTTGCACACCACCATCGTGAAAGTGAAAGATCTGGGAGAAATTAACAACGAGTAGTCGTTATCTCTTCTAAACCCTAACGCGAGGTTAGCAAATCACTTCTTCTATCATAATAACACCATTGATTCTTCATGTTCTTCTTAAACTTTCTTTTTAATTCATCAATTTTGAATTCAAATTTGTTTGATGTGTTAGAATCGAGGCTTTGGCGCCGCTTGCTTAAGAGAGAAGACTGGGGATGTTGTGATGTTCATCCGTTGGACCTACAATGACATCCAGGTTAATTTGTTAGTAAAAGGGGACAAAAAGAAACCAAGGTTCTGTTAGTAAAGGTCCATTGATTTATAATATGTGAAAAGGTGGGACCACCAGTTATTCTTAAAGTTGGGACCGTTGCCGGCCAGCAACATATAGTTGGGATTATTAAAATCTATTATTCCTATTATTTTTCGTTAAATTAGGTTGAAGTGTCGTTTTAGAACTTGTTTGCATGTAGGTTTTTTGATATTAAAAATTTATCTTTGCCTGAAATATGTGTTTCTTATGTAAATGCGTCAGAACATAGAATAACTTTTGATGTTTTGATTTGATACGTGTAATAATAAGTTGGTTTTATAAAAAGATCTATCAAATAGTAGGTGACCTCAAATGTGTGAATCTATATATCTAATAAAGCAAACCATTGGGGGACACATGTCACCTAATGGTGCAAGCCAAATAATATCATCCATGTGGCACACCTCATAGTTGAGGATTGAACAAACGATCTCATTTACGCTAATCATGTTCTCTCTCCTCTCAAAACCCTAAATCGATTTTTCTCTCTTTTCCTCTCTGACGAACACGGCGAACACGGCGACTAACATCGATCCAATAATTTTGTTCAAGATTCAACGGATTTGAAGACAAATCATATACGGTACTCTCTAATTAGAGTATTTCTGTAACGCTCCGCTTTTTCGTAACTTTCCTTATTTAGAAACGTGTCTTTTATTTCTATTTTTGGAAGTTGTTCCTTTTGTATTTCGTATTTCGTTTCAAACCATTGTAAATCCGAGACTTCGATCGTAATGAAATGAATCCTTTATATGGAATGCTATTTGTTTTTATATATACATGCTTATACGTGTTGCAATACTTGGGTTATATGTTACCAATCTCGAATTCATACGCGCAACCGATACCCGACATACTAGTACTCATAACTTATACGTGCTTGTTAACTATTAAATACGTGGTTGAATTCTAATAATAATAATAATAGTAGCAGTAGTAGTAGTAGTAGTAGTAGCAGCAGCAGCAGTAAGTAGTAGTAGTAGTAGTAGCAGCAGCAGCAGTAAGTAGTAGTAGTAGTAGTAGCAGCAGCAGCAGCAGCAGCAGCAGCAGCAGCAGCAGCAGCAGCAGCAGCAGCAGCAGCAGCAGCAGCAGCAGCAGCAGCAGCAGCAGCAGCAGCAGCAGCAGCAGCAGCAGCAGCAGCAGCAGCAGCAGCAGCAGCAGCAGCAGCAGCAGCAGCAGCAGCAGCAGTAGTAGCAGTAGTAGTAGTAGTAGTAATAATAATAAAATAATAATAATTCTATTATAATATAATATAATAGTAGTAGTAGTGGTGGTGGCGGCGGCGGCGACGGCGGCGGCGGTGGTGGTGGTGGTGGCGGCTTAAACATCAACCGTGTAGTTGATGTTGTATGCTTATCATTTAAAAAAAATAAATAATAATAATAATAATAATAATAATAATAATAATAATAATAATAATAATAATAATAATAATAATAATAATAATAATAATAATAATAATAAATATCTTCAAGGCTGCTAACAGCGGCTGTTGTTACTTGTTTTGATTTAATTAGTAGCTCAACCCCACCACTCAGTATTACATATTTGATATAGTTAGTTAACCAAACATAATTTATATGAACATTATCTAACTTACATAGTAAATTGCCACAAAAATGATACAAAGGAAGATTGGAACCTGCTAGTTCCAAACGCAACCAAGGGGCCGAATGCAATTTTCTTTTTTAATTGTTTTAAGAGTTAATTACATAAATGGGTTCTGTGGTTTATACTTAATTTCGCCTTTAGGTACTAACTTTATTTTTTAACAGGTTTAGGTTCTATGGTTTCAATTTTGTAACACCTTTGGGTACTAACACCAAAATTAGTTAGATAATGACTAAAATACCCTTGCATGTTTTTAAGTTTATCAATGTAACACATTTGGGTACTAACACCTAATTTTATTTAAGTTTAAATCAATTTTACAAAATCTATTTATTTATTTTTTTTTCATCTTTTTATTATATCTCTTAATTAACATAAACTCTATTTATTTTTTTTATTTTCATATTTTTATTAAATTTCTTATTTAACATAAAAACTATTTGTTACACCAGTATTTTTTTTTAAATAAAATCTACTAGCTATATAGTTTTATGTAAATTAAATTTCTTACTCGTTTTAAATAATGTAAACCTTACTCGTTTTCAATTTTGGATTGAAATGATTGATAATAATAAATATCTTTCATGTAAAAAAATTTAAGCCTTTTTTTAACTCGTTTTTTTTTCATTTACATTTTACTATTTTAGAAAGATATTTAATTACATAAAACTATATAGCTAGTAGATTTTACTGGTGCAACAAGTAGATTTTATGTAAATTAAATATCTTTCTAAAATACTAAAATGTAAATGAACAAAAAAAAAAGTTAAAAATGGCTTAATTTTTTTACATGAAAGATATTTATTATTATTATCAATCATAGATATCCAAAATTGAAAACAAGTAAGGTTTACATTATTTAAAACTAGTATGAAATTTAATTTACGTAAAACTATATAGCTAGTTGATTTTATTTAAAAAATCTATTTAAAAAAATACTGGTGTAACAAGTAGATTTTATGTTAAATAAGAAATTTAATAAAAATATGAAAATAAAAAAAATAAATAGACTTTATGTTAATTAAGAGATATAATAAAAAGATGAAAATATAAAAAATAAATATATTTTGTAAAATTGATTTAAACTTAAATAAAATTAGGTGTTAGTACCCAAATGTGTTACATTGATAAACTTAAAAAAATGCAAGGGTATTTTAGTCATTAATTAACTAATTTTGGTGTTAGTACCCAAAGGTGTTACAAAATTGAAACCATAGAACCTAAATCTGTTAAAAAATAAAGTTAGTACCCAAAGGAGAAATTAGGTATAAACCACGGGACCTATTTGTGTAATTAACTCTTGTTTTAACCCTCAACCAATTATGTTAAATGCCAACTAACTTAAACCCTAATCCTTCCTTATAAATACCACTTAATCCCAGCCACTTTCTCACTTTTACAACCCTTAAACACTCTCAAAAACCACTCTCAAAGTCTCTAAATTCGCAGCAACAACTCAAGTTCGGACAGATTGTCCAGCCTTCACTAAAGTGAGCATAACTCACTCAATACTTGTCCGATTTAGTCCATTCTTTTTCCTATGTGCTTGGATTGACCTTGGCTTCGATTCCATGGGTATTTCACAGTGAATAAGTCCCTGGAACTCCGGCAAATAGGCTCCAAAGTTCACTGTTTTCATTTATCTTTACTAATCCTTGTTCAAACTTGAGTTTAACTCACTCAAACCCACGTCCTTATGCTTATAACCACTTCTATGGTTAGTTAAGCTTAAAAACGGGGCTGAGACATACAAAATCAGAGGTTAATCCTCAAATACTTTCTGTTTTGTTTAGGGTTTTTGACCCAGAAGTGGTGTTCAAGCTTCAAGCTTGATAAAGGTGTGATTGTGGACTAACTTGGGTTGTCCAATCTAAAATCCCCACATCCCTTGATGATTTCTCATAGTGTAGATGTTTCTTATTCTTGTATTCATATTAGTTCATGACCCTCCTTGTATGTTATTACATCAAGTGTAGTGGTGAACCATAAGAGGTACCTAAATGGAAGCTTGTTCTTCCTACCTCCTACATGAATTCTATGACACAATAAATGTACCTAAATGAAGATTATCTTCTACCTCATACTTGATTAATGGACTAAATAATACCTATAATACTTATACATATATTTACTATACGAACTCTTGATGATAGACTTGTGTTCATTCGTCAAAGTAGTAGAATACATCATCTAAGACATAAGACTTGTTACGATTCTAATGAGTATACTACTCATGAAAACATTAACCCTTGAGGTTTCATAGTGTCAAGAACAAGTACTTAATGTTGAAGGATGATTACTTTCGAATACATATGTTCTTGTGTTTTAACTTCTTAAAATCCCTAAATCTTCTGAATGCCCAAACTCACACACCTATATTTCCTTTGTGTAGAAGGACTTGGTGTTCCAAACTCCTAATCAATCAACTCACTCGCGGGATTACCAAGTAGAAGACTTGCAAAACCGTGAGTATACTCGCAACCCCCTTTTTATGTTTACCACTTTTTGGGGTGTAACATGTTTTATTATTAAACTACACTTAAACTTATTCTTTATGCAATGCACAAAACAATCCTTATACATGAATACTATGTTATGATACTTGATGCTTACGTGGACCATACTTATGTGATATGTTTTAGTCATTAGCTCTCACGAGCCTCCCTTCGACATGTATAGCGCTATAGGAGTAACGTACCGCCCCCCTTAAACTTGGGTCATGTTGAATTAATTAAACTTTCTTGCGTAAACAGAGGTTGGCTAGAAATATTGCATGCCACGCTAGGTTGATCTCGTATAGACTAAGTTGCCATGTGGATTCGTTTTAGACTTTTAAACTTATAGTTATACTTATGTTTAAACTTGTATACTCGCCTTTGCTTTTGCATTGAATTGTATTTTAAACATGTTACAGGTTGATGATGATGATGCTATGAAAAGAAGTAGCGTTGATGCCTAGATACACATATAGACGTTTAGGTTTAATATGTTGTATCAATTTTGTTTATGTTGTTATGTATTTCTTTGAACTTGATGTATTTGAATTTCTTGTAATGTTGATAATTTACTTTATGAAATGAAATCGGTTTATTAAATATTGTCACAAATAGTGTTATGAAGTCTCTTGCAATCTTCACACTTCGTCTCATCCCGATGTTTCCGCCATTGGTTGGGGTGTGACAATTTCATGATGGATTATAGGTTTTAATAAGCTTATTTTTGCAGGAAATCAAATCGGCCCTGATCAAATCGGTGATTTAGTGAAGAGGTATAAGCAATCTTCATTAGATAATAGTCTTCATCGACATTATTCATGCTTGATTCCGATAACCCTATCTTTTACACACGATTTCGATTGATTTGATCCGATTTTCCGATTCATTGTTTTTTGTTTGATTGTTTGTTTGTTAGATTCAATGGGTCTCTAATAGTCGATTTTGATGTTGGACGGTTTTTTTTTGTTTTAGGGTTTTAAATTCTTTGTTCATCTAATGTGATTTTTTGACGTTACTGTTGTTCATAGCCGATTAGGATTTTAATTCCTTTGTACAGTGTCTTTTTTTAGGGTATGTAATAGTGGATTTTGATGTTCGACGGTTTGTTTTTTTTTTGTGTTTTAGGGTTTCAATTTCTTTGTTCATGTATTCTGATTTGTTGATGTTACTGTTATTCGTAGCTGATTAGGGGTTTAATTTCTTTGTTCAGTTTCTTTTATATGGTCTGTAATAGTCGATTTCGATTTTGAGTTTCAACGGATATATGTTACCGAGTACCTTAGGCAAATGTTACTGTTGTTTATATTAATGAGTTGCTGATAGAGTGTATGTAATGTTGAGTTCTGTTAGTGCTAAATTAGGAGTACTAGATGTTGAGGCGATTAGTTGTAACGGTGCTGTTTTGTTTAGTTTGTTGACATTTAAGTTTGAATCTGTATTCGAAAGTCCGGTGCAGCTTTTTGATGGTTTATATTTTGGCAAATCTTATGTTAAAATCAACCGTTTTTTTAATATCTGTGTTTCTTTATTACTTTAATAAATATGTAATAATTGAATACTTTTTTGATATCGTTTGATATCTTATTTTATGTAGTAATTGACTGTCGTTTGTTACCTATATTTGTTACATGTACCTGTTTTGATATACAATTTGGGGTTGTGAAAGAAGACAACTTTGGAAGCGAGATGGTGTACGGATTCGCTGCCCGTGTGGAAGAGCGACAAAAAATTGTTGATGAGTGTTGATATTATAATCATTTAAAAAAAAGAATTTAGATGTTTTATTACTGATTTTATAATTGCATTTAACGATAGTTATCTTTTTCGTTGCAGAAACTTCCTGTTGGCTATGGTGACTGGATTAAGAAGTTT